>NW_006921896.1:1077411-1088884 GCF_000298275.1 Orycteropus afer afer
CTAAGGCACTTGACTGCTAACCAGAAGGCTGGCAGTTCAAACCCACCAGCCACTCCTCAGAAGGAAGATGGGGCAATCTACTTCCGTAGTGATATTGCCTCAGAAACCCAAGGAGGGGTCACTATGAGTCGGGTCCGACTAGACAGCACATAACAACAACAACATAGATGTGTGTGTGTGTATATATATATATATATGAAGTTATTAAGAAAATCCTAAATGCATCCCTTTTCTATTCTCTTTAAAGCAAGACTTTATTTCCCACTGTCATTTTACTAGCCCATGTCAAAATCTTAGGCCTGTCAATAGCTCTTCAAGTGTCCCCTGCTCAAAATGCACTGTTTCCTAATATCTTCCTTCCAAAATTCACTGTTTCCTAATATCTTCTTTCCAAAATTATAAAGCAAATTTTATGTATTCTAACTCTATCCATGCCTCTGTGCTTTGGGATTTACAAAAAAATGGAAGTACTAGAGTAAAACAGGATAATATTTACTTTACATGAATATTCTGAAATGTTAATTAGAATAAATTTAATGTTCTCTCATTTAATCATTCTTTCCAAATGGGTTTTTGAATGTTTTGTACTTGCCAGTCAGGTAGTTAAACACTGGAAATATAAACTTGTAAAAGAAAAAAAAGACCTACCCTAAAAGAAGTCATATCCTGTAGGAAGACAACCCTGTAAACAGTTCATTATAATGTACTGTGGAATAATAGAGATGTTACAGAATATTATGGGAATAAGAAAGAGAATTTCAATCTAGGGAAGGAAGAGGTGTCAGATCAGATCCTTGGAGATGATGACTGAACTGACTCTAAGTCAGTGTTCTCATCATCAGCTTAAAAAGTACTGATTTCTGGGTGCCATTCACACACACACACACACACACACACACACACAAAAACCGTTGGAATGGGTCTGGGGTGTTGCCTGGACAAGGGAACTTTTTAAAGCTTTATTGTTCTAAAGAGTAAGTAGAAACTAGCCAGGCTGAGGATAGAGATGATGGTGAAAGGCATGAACGTAGGTTACACCAAACAGAAATCAGCTTGAGCAAAGGCACTAAGGCAAGAAAGGCCTTGCTGTGCGATGGGTAAGATGAGTGTTTCATTGGTGGAAGAGTGCAGAATACAGCAATGATGGGAAACAAGGAAGAAAGGAGGGCAGGGAGGCCAGTACACTGCTTTCAGGACAACAGGTTTGGGGCAAGAGAATGACATGGTCAAATTTACATCATAGATGTATTATTCTGCTTGCTACACAGAGGGAGAATTTCAGAAAGACAACACTGGAAACAGGGAGAACAGTACAGAGAGCTAGATGAAGTATAACTAAAGGCAGAATTGTGAAATACCTTTACAAAGAGAGTCCTGAAAACTATGTAGGAGGTAATATTATATGACCTTGGGTATTGGTTAGATGTAGGGAAGAAGGTAGAAGGAGAAATTTGGTGAACAGGTGGATGGAGATTAATACCCACTGAGACAGAGAACAAAGTAATAACAGTAGGTTTAGGAGGAAATATGATGAGTTCAGTTTGAAACACAATATATTTGTGATGAGATGCCTGTGGAGTGTTCAGGTGGAGATATTACACTAAGCCACCTGGCACAGGGTGAGAATGATGACTTGGATTCATTCAAGGTTGCTTTTACTTTGGCTTGGTCCTGAAACAACAAATAGGCAATGCGAAGATAAGGATGCAAATAGCGGGATGTGGCTCCTCATTGCCTCTCTTCTATCTTAAGAAGATGCATTGCAAATGCATTTTGTTTTAACAGTCTGCATAGAAACTTGGCCACCAGGACAAAAGAATTATAGATCTGTGGGTGTGATAGTTAAATTTGTATGTCAACTTGGCTGGGCCTGGTTGAGTGGCTGGGCAACTGGTGGTAGTTATTCCCCAGGATGAGACTGGCAATCAGCTCCATGGTGGGATCTACCACAAGCAGCTGAGTCAACATGACCTTTGGGATTCGGTCTACTTCCTGTATATAAGGGGAAGCCTTGGGGGTAGTCTCTAGCTTATGGCATGCTTTGACCCTGCATATGGCTGTGTCATTGCTCAGCAGTCTGCCATGCTCTGCTGACCTTGGGACTTACAATGACTTGAGTTAATGGCCTGCCGTTTGGTTTGGTAACATTGGGACTGTGCCATTTTATTTGTCGACCTTGGGCTTGTCAGCCTCAGCAGCCAGTAGCTGCCTGAATGAAGAGACGCCTCTAGCTTCAGTGAGCCAGGACCAAGAGGCAGAGCTGAAGCCCAAGGTCGAGGGGCTTTCACCCAGCCCCTAGAGGCTGGCACTTTGAACTCAGACTTCTAGCCTCCCAAACTGTAAGAGAATAAACTCTTGTTTGTTAAGGCCATCCCATTTGTGGTATATTCTTATCAGAGCAGCACAGTGGGCTTACAGATGTTTATACTCCCAGCCATGCTAGCACCTGGTAATTTATGATAAGATTTGAAGCCACAATTCTATTCTTCAAACCACATTACCAGGCCTAATATTTGGGTTCTGAGCCTTGAAATCCTTACTGTGTTCATATTGTTACAAAATCAATTCAGCTACCCAAGTCAATTTGGTCATGTACAAATCTTAGGTTCTTTTTGTTATAGCTCAGCAGCCAATAATATTTAGAAGTAGATGGGTAAGTATTAAACTTCCCTACAATTTCAACTGTTGTTGTTATGTGCTGTCAAGTCATCTCTGACTCAAAGTGACCTTATGTACAACATAACGAAACACGGCCCAGTCCTGTGCCAGCCTCACTATTCCAACTATACCTGAGTTCATTGCTGTATCTCATTGCGGACTTTCCCCTCTTTCTTTGACCCTCCACTCTACCAAGCCTGACATCCTTCTCCAGAGAATGGTCCCTTCTGACAACATGACCAAAGTAGGTGAGATGAAGTCTAGCCATTCTCTCTTCCAAGGAGCATTCCAGCTGCACTTCATCCAGGATAGATTTGTTAGTCCTATTAGCAGTCCATGGTACTTTTAGCATTCTTTACCAACACAACTCAAAAGCATCAACTCTTCTTTGATCTTGCTTATTCATTGTCCAACTCTCACATGCATATGAGGTGATGAAAAATACCATGGCTTGTGTCAGGTGCACCTTAGTCTTCAAGGAGATATCTATGATCTTAAGCACTTGAAACAGGTCTTTTATAGCAGATTTTCCCAATGCATTACATCTTTTGGTGTCTTGACTGCTGCTTCCATTGATGTTGATTGTAGAACAAAGTAATATGAAGTCTTTGACAATTTCAAACTTTTCTCCATCTATCATGATGCTGCTTATTGGTTCAGCTGTGAGGATTTTTATTTTCCTTATGTTGAGGTGTAATCCATACTGCAGACAGTAGTATTTAATTTTCATCAGTAAGTGCTCTAAGTCTTCCTCACTTTCAGCAAGCAAAGCTGTGTCCTCTGTGTACCACAGGTTGTTTAATTAAAGACTTCCTCCAATCCTGATGCCACATTATTTTTCATATAGTCCAGTTTCTCATATTATTTGATCAGCATAAAAGTTGAATAAGTATGGTGAAAGGATACAACCCTGACACACTCCCTTCCTGATTTTAAATCATGCAGTGTTCCCTTGCTTTGTTCAAATGACAGCCTCCTGGTATATGTACAAGTTCCTCAGGAGTAAAATTAAATGTTCTGAAATTTCTATTCTTCTCAATGTTATCCATAATTTGTTATGATCCACATAATCGAATGCCTTTCCATAATCAATAAAACACAAGTAAACATCTTTCTGGTATTCTTTGCTTTGAGCCAAGATCCATCTGACATCAGCTATGTTGTCCCTCACTCCATTTCCCCTTCTGAATCTAGCTTGCATTGCTGGAAGTTCTCTGTCAATATACAGCTGCAACCATTTTTTAATTATCTTCAGTAAGATTTCACTTGTGTGTGATATCAATGATATTGTTTAATAATTTCCAAATTCTGTGGAATCACCTTTGTTTGGAATGGCTACAAATATGAATCTCCTCCAGTGAGTTGGCCAGGTAGCTGTCTTCTAAATCTCTTGGCATAGCCGAGTGAGTGCCTCCAGTGGGGCATCCATTTGTTGAAACATCTCAATGGGTATGCTGTCAATTCCTGGAGCCTTATTTTTTGCCAATTTCTTCAGTGCAGCTTTGATTTCTTCCTTCAATGCCATTGGCTTGTGATCACGTGCCACCTGAAATTCTTTTTGGTATAGTGACTCTATGTATTCCATCCATCTTTTATTGATGTTTCCTGCATCGTTCAACATATTTTCCATGGAATCTTTCAATATTGCAATTCGAGGTTTAAATTTTTCCTCAATTCTTTCAGCTTGAGAAATGCCAAGCATATTCTTCCCTTTTGGTTTTCTAACTCCGACACTTAGCACATTCCATTATAATAATTGACTTTGTCTTGTCAGGCTGCTCTTTGAAATCTTCTGTTCAGCTCTTTTGTCCTGTTGATTCTCCCATTTGCTTTAGCTGCTCCCCATTCTAGGGCAAGTTTCAGAGTCTTCTCTGACATCCACGTTGGTCTTCTCTTCCTTTCCTGTCTTTTTAATGACCTTTTTCTTTCTTCATGGATGATATTCTTGATGTCACCCCACAATTTTTCTGGTTTTCGGTCATTGGTATTCAATGCATCAAACCTATTCTTTAGATGGTCTCTAAATTCAGGAGGGATATAATCAAGGTCATAATTTGGCTCTCGTGGAATTGTTTTAGTTGTCTTCAGTTTCAACTTGAACTTGCATATGAAGAGTTGATGGTATCTTCCACAATCAGCTCCTTGCCTTGTTTTGGCTGAAGATAATGAGCTTCTCCATCCCCTCTTGCCATGGATGTAATCAATCTGATTCCTGTGTACTCCACCTTGTGAAGTCCTCTTGTATAGCCACAATTTGTGCTGTTGAAAAGGGTATGTGCAATGAATAAGTAGGTGGTCTTGCAAATTTCTATCATGAGATCACTGTTTTTTTCTGTCACCAAGGCCAAATTTTCCAACTACCTGTGATTCTTCTTAGTTTCCAACTTTTGCATTCCAATCACCAGTGATAATCAACACAACTTGATTGCATGTTTGGTCAATTTCAGACTGCAGAAGTTGGGGAAAATCTTCAATTTCCTCATCTTCGGCTTTGATGGTTGGTGAGTAAATTTGAATAATAGTAATATTAACTAGTTTTCCTCATAGACATTTGGATATTATCCTGCCACTGACAGCATTGTACTTCAGGATAGATCTCGAAATATTCTTTGTGATGATGAATGCCATGCCATTCCTCTTCAATTTGTCATTCCCGGCATAGTAGATCATGTGGTTGTCTGATTCAAAATGGCCAAAACCAGTCAATTTCCACTCACTAATGCCGAAGATATCAATCTTTATGTATTTCATTTCATTTTTTGACAACTTCCAATTTTTCTAGATTCATACTTCATACATTCCATGTGACAACTTCCAATTTTCCTAGATTCATACTTCATACATTCCATGTGACAACTTCCAATTTTCCTAGATTCATACTTCATACATTCCATGTTGCAATTATTAATGGGTATTTGCATCTGTTTCTTCTTATTTTGAGTTGTGCCACATCAGCAAAAGAAGGTCCTAAAAGCTTTATTCCAACCACATCATTAAGGTCGGCTCTATTCTGAGGTGGTAGCTTTTTCTTAATCATATTTTGAGTGCCTACTGACCTGCAGGGCTCATCCTTTGGCACTATATCAAACAATGTTCCAGGGCTATTTTTCAGTAATATATCAGACAGTGTTTCACTGCTATTCATAAGGTTTTCACTGGCCATTTCTTTGAGAAGTCGATGGCGTTTTCCTTCTTCAGAGTCTGTTTTAGACTAGGTGCTCTGCTGAAACCTGTCCACCATGGCTAACCCTGTTTGCACTTGAAACACTGGTGGCATGGCTTCCAGCCTCACAGCAACACACAAGTCACCACAGGATGACAAACTGACAGACAAGTTCTTCTCCCTTAGCTGTTCCAAACTGCTCCACTCCTGCTTCCCAGCCTTTCTTACCAGTTGCAGACCTCCAAAAAGCCATCTGCCACTCTTTCCTGGCCATCCTCACCAGTCACAATTTCAGTACTAGGTTATAAAGAAATCAAATCTCAGACCAAACTGAGCCACACAGATAGACATTTATTAGTGTTCCAGTTATATATTCTGCATATCAAAGCACCCTAAAACTTAGTAGGATGAAATAACAATTGTATTTTTATCTCTCAGTGTTCTGAGGTATGACTGATCACAGATGGTTGGTTTTCTTTTGGAGTCTCTCAGATATCATGTCAGCTAGGGAAAAATTGCACTGAAAATCCAAGTTGGCTATTCATATGGCTGGCTTGCGATTCTGGCTGTAGGCTGGGAGCTCAACTAGGGCCAAAACACCTCCATATAGCCTCTTCATGGCTTGAGCTACTCACAGCATGGTGCCTAAAAGCAGAAACTGCCAACTCAGTTAAGAGGGCTTTTCTCAGAATTCATACAGTGTTCTTTCTGTGGGGTTCTATCACCAATGAGTCCAAGGTCCTGTCCAGAGTCAAGGGGGTAAAGAAATAAACTCCCATTTGTTACTGGAAGAACAACAAAGTCATATTATAGAAGATAATTTAATTTTCTATGGAAAATACAATATGTACTGTCCATATGTGGAAAGCACAATGTGTCACAATTAGCAAGCAGACACAACACAGTCATGCAACCTGTTCTTAAAGAATGGTGATGCCTTTCTCCTTTTTTTTTTTTTTTTTTAATTTGCTGCTCCGAAAATACTTTCCATGAAAAGTTTCACTTAAGCTAATATATTATTCCAGTGATAGAGCTTGCCTGATCTTTTTTGCTTTTCTTTGTTTAAACCACATAATGTTGAAGAATCTGGACTAGCTGTGGCCCATAGAACACTTTAGGAATCAAGCTTAGGATACAATTGTGGTGGTTATGTTTGTGTATCAACTTGGTTGGGCCTGGTTGAGTGGCTGGGCAGCTGGTGGTAGTATCCCCCATGATGAGATGGGAAATCAACTCCATGGTGGGATCTACCACAAGCAGCTGAGTAGCTGCCGTTGGGATGTGGTCTGCTTCCCATATATAAGGAGAAGCCTTGAAATGATCTCTAGCGTATGGCATGCTTAGACTCTGCATGTAGCTGTGTCATTGCTCAGCAGCCTGCTATGCTCTGCCGACCTTGGGACATATGATGGACTTAAGTTAATGGCCTGCCATGTGGTTTGGTAACATCAGGACTCTGCCTTTTTACTTGTCAACCTTGGGGTTTCTCAGCCTCAGCAGCCTGCAACTATCTGAGTGAAGAAATGCCTCTAGCTCCAGTGGGCCGGGAGCATGAGACAGAGCTGAACCCCAAGGTTGAGGGACTTTCACCCAGCCCCTACAGCCTGGCACTTTGGACTTGAACTTAAAGCCTCCAGATTGTAAGAATAAACTCCTTTTTGTTTAAGCCATCCCATTTGTGGTATATTTCTTGTCAGAGCAGTGCTAGGTAACCAGAACAGATACTATCCCAAATATTACAGCATGTAAGACTCGTTAAACCCTTACACTCTATGTATTGAAGGTTAGTGACTATCTCTAAAATATCCAACTATCACCCTATCTATAAGATAGTATTTTAAAGTTATGTGTTGCAGTACAGTGAATTACTTAACATAGCCCTTCTGGCCAAAGTGTTTGTAACTCCCACCATGAGTAGCAGTACTATGCACATGTGAGGGGCTTGTGGCCCATGTAAGGGGATGGCATAGCTTGCTAATAATTAAAATAAGGAGCACAGTATTCTTGTGAGGGTGGGACCATGCAAATAATGTGTATAGAGCCCTAATATGGGGATTGGTCAGTTTTATCATTCTGCAAGGCTTGAAATTAGCCATCCTGGATCTGACTACCACGAAGAAGAGATGGGAGTGGAGTGCATCCTCTGGATTCAGGATTCCTGCACTGGGAACCGCATAAGATCCAGAAGACAGAGAACTGTACCAGAGATACAGCAAGAAGTGGTGACAGAGAAGTAGCATCTGAGAAGCAGTGGCAGCAAAGACTGCAGAACCAGCAGCAGACAGTGCAGTGGCCTTCCTGACCCATAGAATGAGGAAGCCAAGAACCTTCAGGCAGGAAGCTTGTTGGCAGAGTGAGGTCTCTCTGGGCCCTTATTGGCAGAGCTAAAAGAGCTTTGTAATACTTACTTGAGCAGGGCAGAAGCCAAGAGCTAAAAAGCCTAAGGCCAGAGATATGTGTCTACGGACACTGCTGAGAAGACACTGCCCTGGTGAAGAAGTGTATCCTGAGTCATTTCTGATTCTGGATTGTAACCTGTTCCTTCCTTAATACACCCATAATCATGCTTATTGCATGTGATATCTATGTAGCCATTGAAACAAATAATCAAACCCAGCAGAGAAGTAGACAGTGCCATAGGAGGGACAGTTGATATCAGAATTGGTAAAAAGATTGTAGGTAGAGATACATCTGACCTCTGCCTCATAGGAATTAGCCTGAGCTGTTGATCTTAATCCTCCTCCCCATTTGTGAAATTACAGGAAGTCAGAATAGGCATCATCTGCACTATTTTACATGTGTACACATAATAAAAGGTAATTAGGAATTTCCCTTATATGTCTACATAGGGGTTTCTAAAAGTTTTCTTTCTCATCTATGACAAATGCACAGCAGATAACTGGATATGAATGTCTGAGCCTTTGCAGAGAGCTCAGGTTGAAGATTTTGATTTAGAAGACGTTTGGCTGGGAACTTAGAACCACTGACCTTTTGGTTAGTAGCTGGATGCTTTAACCACTCTGCCACCAGAGCTCTTAAAATATTAGAGTTGATGAAATGACCCAGAAAGGGTAAACTATGGGCTACACAGAAGATGAGCCCTTGAAGGAGTCTGAGAAAGAACATTCATGGATATAAAAAGAGTATAGACAATTTCCAGAAACATCAAATAGAGGGGTATCTACTCAAATCAGAATTAAACTACTTGTACTGGAATTGACAATTGGAAGTCACAAGTAACTTTAGCAAATACTAAGATTTCAGTGAATTGTGTTTACCAGATAGAGTTCTGGGGCTTGAAGAGTGAATGCAAAATGAGGAACAAAGGCTGACTCCTTAAGGATACTTAGAAAGGAAAGTGAAGAGATAAATAGGCAGCACCCAAGAAGGACATATGTTGAGCAAATAATCCAAGAAGCTGAACTATAGGAAGAAAAACGTGGCATCAGGATTGGAGGAAGAATCATTAACAACCTGAGATATGCAGACGATACAACTTTGCTTGCTGAAAGTGAGGATGACTTGAGGCACTTACTGATGAAGGTTGAAGAATACAGTCTGCAGTATGGATTACATCTCAATATAAAGAGAAGAAAAATCCTCACAACTAGACCAATGAGCAGCATCACAATAAATGGAGAGAAGACAGATTGTCAAAGAATTCACAATGCTTGGTTCTACAGTCAAGGCCAATGGAAGCAGCAGTCAGGATATTAGACAACGTGTAGCATTGGGAAGGTCAACCACGAAGGAACTGTTTCAAGTTCTGAGGAGCAAGGATGTCTCCTTGAGGACTATGGTGTGCCTGACATAAGCCATGATATTTCCAATTGCCTTGTATGCATGTGAGAGCTGGACAATGAATAAGGAAGACCGAAGAAGAGTTGATGCTTTTGCGTTGTGGTGCTGGTGAAGAATGCTGAAACTACCATGGACTGCTAAAAGAACTAACAGATCTGTCCTTGAGGAAGTGAGCCCGAAATCCTCCTTGGAAGCAAGAATGGCCAGACTTCATCTCACCTATTTTGGTCATACTGGCAGAAGGGACCATTCCCTGGAGAAAGATGTCATGCTTGGTAAGGTGGAGGGTTGAGGAAAGAGGGGGAGGCCTTCAACAAGATGGTTTGACATAGTGGCTGCGACGATGGGCTCAAGCATAGCAGGGATCATGGAGCTGGCATGGACCAGGCAGTGTTTTGTTCTGCTGGGCATGGGGTCGCTATGAGTTGGAAATGACTCAATGGCACCTAACAGCAACAACAAGAGGGACAAGGGATAAAAAGACACATTCTGGATATGAAGAGATTGAGAGCAGATTTTCAGGGTGAAGGAAAGAAGAGATATATTGAAGATGCCATAAAAAGGAAGACATACCTTTTCAAAGTTTCATAGGAGAAAGGAAGGGAAGAGACAGACATTAGGATTGAAGAACTTTATGAAACCTAACAAGAATAGAAGGAAAGAAGGACGTAAAATGGCAAAATAAGCTACTGAGCTATAAATTTGGGTTTTGTTTCCACTAACTTTTTCTCTCCATCCCAATTAGGTGTTCAATCATTTGTGTTCCCTTCCTCAGGGACATTTGCTGAGTGGAAGGAGAAACCAGAAATTTCTTGAAGACAAAATGTATCTATGCTCTTAGGTTTGAAAGCTGAAACTCAATGAGGGAATTTGGTTAGAATATCCCTTTGGGGAGTGCAGAGAGAGTTGAATACCTTTGAAGAAGAGAGACTGACATAGTCAAAAAAATGAGATCTAATTTCCCTGAACTAATAATATATGAAGGTTTGGATATGTTCTGGGAGAAGCAGAGACCAGGTTCCCCACTTTCTGAAAGCATCCAAAGAGACTGCCAAAACTAGGAGGGTAATGAGGTGTGGAGCATATAGCAAGCATGGACAGCAGACACAGAGGTGTCTCACATTTAAGAGGCAGAAGATATGCACAAAGGAATGGAGCTGCCATACTTCAAATGTACCCCACACCCTTGAACCCTTGAAATATCAATAGTGTTCATAATAGACAGGAATCCAGAGGCCTTTATCTCACATGCCAGCCCCCCACAAGTATTCTGGAGCCCTGTGCAACCCCAAGACAAAAAAGAAATTGAATTTCTCACAACCCAGTGAATGGGGCCTCAAAGGAAGGTTTAAATTGTAATTTAATTTAGGGAAAAAAAAGGAAGAAGAAGAAAAATATAAAGGTGGAAAAAGCATACTTTCTAGTCTCATACTTATCTTGAGTTTTATCCACAAGTTCAGAGTTAAAGGAAGTTCAAACAAACAAATAAAAACATTGCAATCAAGTTGATTCCGACTCACAGTGACTCCCACAGGGTTTCCAAGGCTGTAAATCTTTATGAAAGCAAATTACCTTACTTTTTTCCAACAGAGCACAGATCTTTTGGTTAGCAGCCAAATGCCTTAACCTACAGCACCACTAAGATCTCTTAAAGAAATTTAGAGGGCAATTATTTCTAGGAATTATCCTTTCTGAAAAGAAAGTAAGTCTGCTAAGATTATACCATGAAAACTCTATGAAGCTCAGTTTACTTTGTAACACATGAACTTACCATGAGTCAGACTAGCCTGGTTGACAATGGGTTTTTTGTTTTTGTTTTCAATTAAGAAGATAGAATGAGTTGTTGTTGTT
>NW_006921896.1:1089709-1105412 GCF_000298275.1 Orycteropus afer afer
CTCCCTTCTTGATTTTAAACCATGTAGTGTCCCCTTGTTCTGTTCGAACGACAGCTTCCTGGTCAAGGTACAGATTCCTCATGAGTACAATCAAGAATGAGTTAGAACTAGAAAAATATTAATTTAAATCCTAGTGCTACCAACTTTAGACAAATGACTTTATCTCCCAGAGTCTTACTTCTTTCATCTAAAAAAATAAAGATAATAATAACTATCATAAATTATTGATTGATGACATTATGTGCACAAAGGTTTTTGGACAATGCTTGACACTAAGTACTCAAAATATATATTTATATTATTATTTCCATTATCATTATTTCTTAGTGTCAGGGACTTTTTTTGTGTAGTGAACATATAATATTAACTTGGCAATAGCAATGGGAGTAAGGACATAAAAATTTCTATGGTAAAGCAAGTCCACACAGTGACAAAGTACACAGGAATGTTTTAAGGTTCTTAGCATTCAGTTTAAGATTACTGAAAGAATTAAGGACTACATTGTTGGATAGAGAACTGTAGTAGATACTGCAATATTCCCCTTAGTTTCCCTTTGTTTCAGATATAATCTCTCTGGAATTTCCTTGTCTAAAAATAGTCATTTCTCAAAGTCGATGTTCTTTTCCTGGGATAGCCACATCCAATGACAACTTAACAGAATTGTATAAAAGTTTGGGTCTCTTGCCTCAATTTACAACAACTCCTAGCATCAGAGATCGCTGTAGAATTGGCACAGGCTTCACTGAGACATCGTCATAACTCAGCTTCTCCCTTGCCCAATGTTCCTTCCTTCCTTTCTCTTCCACAAGTTGTGAGACCAAGAGTATGTCCTAATATATCTCCTGTATGCTAATCTCCATCTTAGAATCTGCTTCCTGGGAAGCCCAATTTATAACAAAGAAATCAGGATTGCTATATAATTTACAAGATTCAGTGTGAAATGAAGTGCAGGATCCTTTGTTCAAAAAATTAAAATTTCAAGATGGCAATAGAAGAGCATTTAAGTAAGCATGGTATGTTTCTGAGCATGAAACTCTGTGTCACTGCACAGGTCACACGCCTATGAAGCTGGCCCTACAATATTGTATATATACTTTGAAATTTCCAATTACAGAAGTTGAAGTGGAAGAATTTTAAGATGGTGAATAGATGAGGCAAAGATGTCAGAACACCAGGTCATTGATAGAAAAAAAAGGGATTTTTAAGGCTCTAGCTAAATACTTAAGCCTCGCAATAGTAGAATAGCCAAGGTCTGAAAGCAACAGAGCTAGTAGAATGGCAGCCTCATTAGTAACCACTTGAAATGTGAAATCTGGGAGAACAAGTTGCAGCAGTGAGAGTAGAGTCCTGTATCAAGTATCAATTTCAGTCAAAACAATGAGGAGCAAATAACACCTTGATTATGTGCATTTTATATATATATGTAATGGCTTTATCTCATAAAATAACAGCTAAAATATGGTTAATTTTGTTCAGGTACATGGTGTCTGATTTCAACAGGAATACCAGTATGAACATTGCAATGCTATTCTCCCAAAGCCCTCCAGAAACTTAAGACTATGAAAATATTTATTCTAATATCACTTTTGTACAGAAGACCAGTTAATTTTTGTAAATAAAAAGAGACTTCATTTTAATTACAGGATTCTGTTTAACATGGTAGGCTTTTAATTGTAGGGGAGATTTTGAAGATAAGTGTTTTATCTGCTCTTGAGGATACACTTGTCCCAGCCGCATCTGTTTACTTTTTAGTAAATGTACAATATATTGAAATTGCTGTTTCCAAGGAATGCTGTTAAGCTATTATGAAAACAGTCTGTATAATACTAAAGTGTTGCCTGTTTGTCTTTCATTTAAATTGCAAAACTGGTACAATTTTGAATGCTTTCACTTAGCCCAGACCACCAGTACTTTTGTGAGAAAGATTAGATAAGCAGCAACATGATTTTCCATCATTTTGAAGAAGAAACAAGGCAACAAACAACTAAATAAATTGTTCAAGTCATCTCTTGCAAGGAATTGCTACAGTGCTCAGAGTCTCAAAGTTACAGTTCTCCTAGCTAACATCCATAGTGACAGCCTGGCAAAAATTTTACTTTCTCTTCCAACAGAAGAGAAAGGAAAACAATTTGCTTTATTTTCATAAACAGAAAAACCTATTGGATAAATCAGATAAAGTATATGGAAGTTTTGTTTGTTTGTTTGTTTTGACCTGATGACATGGAAGTCCTTGGTACCTTTCATACACCACAGTATATAAAAACCTATAAACTTCACTCTTGCTAACCCTGGGTTTAGCTTTGATTTTTTTTTTTTTTTTTTTTGGGACTAAATTATGCGCTACTTGATATGACACACTAAGGATGTAAAGCCAATTGTGTAATGTTTCTGTCAAAAATTATTAACCTGAATATAATGATAAAGAAACAATCAGGTAAATCTGAACTGAGAGACACTGTGGAAAGCAACTGCCCTAGACTTTCAGAAACACCAGTGTCCTAAAAGAGGAAGAAAAAAGTGGAAGAGGCTGAGAAATTGTTTTTATATCAAAGGTAATAAGGAGATATGACCAGTAGATGCAAGGCACAATCCTTGGTAAGATACAGGAATTGTTTTTTTTTTAAAGATCCTTATAAAGAACATTGTTGGGGCAATTTGGAAAGTTTGAATATGGACAACATATTACACAGTAGTATCTTAATAATTTGGAATATGAAATGTACAAAATATCAATCTAGGAAAATTGGAAGTGATCAAAAATGAAATGGAACACATAAAGATCAAAATCCTAGGCATTAGTTAGCTGAAATGGACTGGTATTGTTCATTTTGAATTAGACAATCATATGGTCTGCTATTCTGGAAATGACAAATTAAAGAGGAATAGTGTTGCATTTATCATCAAAAAGAACATTTCAAGATCTATCCTGAAATACAATGCTGTTCATGATAGGATAATAACCATATGCCTACAAGAAAGACTAATTATTACTACTATTATTCAAACTTACGCACCAATGAGTAAAGCCAAAGATGAAGAAATTGAAGATTTTTACCAATTTCTATGGTCTGACATTGACCAAACATGCAATCAAGATGTATTTATAATTACTGGTGATTGGAATGCAAAAGGTAGAAACAAAGAAACATCCACAGATGGAAAATATGGCCTTGGTGATAGAAATGATGCCTGAGATCATGATAGAATTTTGTAAGGTCAATGACTTATTAATCGAAATACATTTTTTAAATAACATAAATGCCAACTAAACACATGGATCTCACCAGATGGAATACACAGGAATCAAACTGACTACATCTGTGGAAAGAGGAGAAGCTCAATATCATCAGTCAGAACAAAGCCAGGGGCCAATTGTGGATCAGATTATCAATTACTTATCTGAAAATTTAAGTTGAAGCTGAAGAACATTAAAACAAGTCCACAAGAGACAAAATATGACCTTGATTATATTCCTGAATTTAGAGACCATATGAAGAACAGATTTAATACATTAAACACCAATGACAAAAGACTGGATAAGTTGTGGGATGACAATAAGAGCTTCATACATGAAGAAAGCAAATGTTCATTAAAAAGACAGGAAAAGAAGAAAAGACCAAAATAGATGTTAAAATAGATGTCAGATTTCTGAAACTAGGTCTTGAAAGGAGAGTAACTAAAGTGAATGGAAGAAATGAAGTAAAAGATCTGAACAGATTTTAAAGGACAGCTTGAGGGGACAAAGTAAAATATTATAATGAAATGTTCAAACACCAGGAGATGGAAAATCAAAGGGGAAGAACATGCTTGGGATTTTTCAACCTGAAAGAAATAAAGAAAATAATCAAGTTTTGAGCTACAGTAGTGAAGGATTCTGTGGCAAAATATTGAATGATGCAGGAAGCATCAAACTGAGATGGAAGGAATACACAGTCACTGTACCAAAAAGAATTGGTTGGTATTCAGCCATTTCAGCAATGGGCATATGATCAAGAACCAATGATACTGAAGCAAGAAATCCATATTGCACTGAAGGAATTGGCAAAAAAAAAAAAAAAAACAAGCCTCCAGGAATTGATGGGATACCCACTGAAATGTTTGAACAAAAGATGCAATGCTAGAGGTGCTCATTTGCTTATGCTAAAAAACTTGGAAGATAGTTACCTGGCCAACTGATAGGAAGAGACCTATATTTATGCCCATTCTAAAGAAAGGTGATCAAACAGAATGTGGAAATTATCAAACAATATCATTAATATCACATGCAAGTAACATTTTCCTGAGGATAATTAAAAATGGTTGCAGCAGGACACTGACAGGGAGCTGCCAGAAATTCAGCTGGATTCAGAAGAGGACGTGGAATGACACATATCACTGCTGATGTTCAGATGGATCTTGGCTGAAAGCAAATACCAGAAAGATGCTTATCTATGTTTTATTGACTATGTAAAGACATTTGACTGTGTCAGTCATAAGAAATTATGGATAACATTGTGAAGAATGGGAATTCCAGGACACTTAATTGTGTTCATGAGTAATCTATACATCAACCACAAGGCAGTCCTTCAATCAGAACAAGGGGATACTTGCATGGTATAAAATCATGAAAGGTGTGCCTCATGGTTGTATCCTTTTACCATACTTATTGAATCTATATGCTAAGCAAATAATCCAAGAATCCAGATTATATGAAGAAGAATGAGGCATCAGAATTGGAGAAGCAGTCATTAACAACCTGCAATGTGAGGATGACATGGCCTTGCTTGCTGAAAATGAAGAAGACTTGAAGCACTTACTGATGAAGATCAAAGCTACACCCTTTGGTATGGATTACACCTCAACATTAAAAAAAAAGAAAAAAAAAGTTCTCACAACTGCACCAATAACCAACATCATGATGATAAATGGAGAAAAGATTGAAGTTCTCAGGGATTTCATATTACTTGGGTCCACAATCAAAACTCATGGAAGCAGCAGTCAAGAAATCAGATGTTGTATTGCACTGGGCAAATCTGCTGCAAAAGACTTCTTTAAAGTGTTTAAGAGCAAAGATGTCACTTTTAAGAGTAAGGTGTGCCTGACCCAAGCCTAGGTATTTTAAATAGCTTCATATGCATGTTAGAGCTGCACAGTGAATAAGAATGGCCGAGGATTGATGTTTTTGAATTTTGATGTTGGCAAAGAATATTGAAGGTCCTATTGACTGCTGAGGAGCTCTGGTAGCATAGTGCCTAAGGCACTTGACTGCTAACCAGAAGGCTGGCGGTTCAAATCCACCAGCCACTCCTCGGAAGGAAGGTTGGGCAATCCTACTTCTGTAGTGATACTGCCTCAGAAACCCAAGGAGGGGTTGCTATGAGTCGGGGCCGACTCGACGGCAAATAACAACAACAACAACATTGACTGCTGGGAGCTCCGGTGGCATAGTGCGTAAGGCATTTGCCTGCTAACCAGAAAGCTGGCGGTTCAAACCCATCAGCCACTCCTTGGAAGGAAGATTGAGCAATCTACTTCTGTAGTGATACTGCCTCGGAAACCCAAGGAGGGGTCACTATGAGTCAGATCCAACTCCACGGCAGTAAGTTTGGTTTTGGTTTTATGGACTGCTAGATTGAACAAATTTGTCTTGAAGAAAGTACAGATACCATGTTCTTTAGAAGCTAGACTGTCCAGACTTTGTCTCTCATCTTTTGGTCATGGTATCAGAAGACATTAGTCCCAGGAGAAAGATATTATGTTGGGTAAAGTAGAAGACCAGCCAAAAAGTAGAAGAGTCTCAACAAGATGGATTGACACAGTGGCTGCAACAGTGGGCAGAGGTATAGCAATGAATGTGAGGATAGCACAAGACTGGGCAGTGTTTCATTCTGTTTAACATAAGGTTGCTGTGAGTTGGAACCTACTCGATGGCACCTAACAACAAGAACAATCTCTGGATCCAAGGCCTCTATTCCCTTTCTAAATATAACCATTTCTAAGTCAGCAACAAGAGAGAAAGAGGAAATGTAGGACAAAGAATTTCCTATTTAAGGATGCTACCTATTTTAAAAATGTGACACATCTCTTCCTTTAACATTGTTTTGGCCAGAATTTAGTCACATGACCATGTCTTCCAGAAAGGGAAGCTAGGCAATGTAATCTCTAACTGAGTGTCTGTCTTAATTATCTTTGGTATTTTTTGTTTGTTTGTTTGCTTGTTTGTTATGTGCCATTGAGTCATCTCCAACTCATAGTAACCTTGTGTACAACAGAACAAAACACTGCCTGGAACTATGCAAGCCTCACAATCCCTACTATACTTGAACCTATCACTGTAGCCACCATGTCACCCCATCTTGTTGAGGGCCTTCACCTCGTTTGTTGATCCTCCACTTTATCAAGCATGATATCCTTCTCCAGAGAATGGTTCCTTCTGACAACATGACCAAGGTAGGTGAGACAAAGTCTGGCCATTCTCACTTCCAAGGAGCATTCCAGCTGCATTTCTTCCAGGACAGATTTGTTAGTTCTTTTAGAAGTCCATGGTACCTTCAGCATTCTTCACCAACAATACAGCTCAAAAGCATCAGCTCTTCTTCAGTCTTCCTTATTCATTGTCCTTTTCACATGCATAAGAGGTGATTGAAAATACCATGGCTTGGGTTAGGCGCACCTTACTCTTCAAGGCAATATCATTGCTCTTAAGCTCCTGAAAGAGGTCTTTTGTACCATATTTGCTCAATGCAATACATCTTTTGATGTCTTGACTGCTGCTTCCATTGGCACTGATCGTAGAACCAAGTTATATGAAGTCTTTGACAACTTCAGCCTTTTCTCCATTTATCATGATGCCACTTATTGGTCCAGTTGTGAGGATTTTTGTTTTCTTTATATTGAGATGTAATCCATACTCCAGACTGTAGTCTTTAATCTTCATCAGTAAATGCTCCAAGTCATCCTCACTTTCAGAAAACAAAGTTGTGTCATAGTTATCTAATGCTGCTATAAAAGAAATATCACAAGTGGGTGGCTTTAACAAACATAAATTTATCTTTTCACTCTTTGGGAGGCTAAAAGTCCAAATTCAGAGTGCCATCTCTAAGGAAATCTTTCTTTGTGGGCTCTAGAAGAAGCACTCATCTCCTTTCAGCATTTCTGTAGCTGATGTTCCTTGGAGATCTCCATGTATCTTGGCACCAATCTTGCCTCATTAACTGCCACTAATCTTGCCTCATTTACATCACAGAGGTTAGAATTTAGAACACATATAATTATAGCAGATCACAAGATGGAAGATGATTACATTATACTGAGAATCATGACCCACCCAAATTGACACATATTTTGGGGGGAACACAATTCAATCTGTGACAATAGCCTTATGCCCTGCTAAAACTCATAGAGGGTTTTTTTTTCTTAATGAATGTGGAAGAAAACAGATGGCAAAGGGCAATTTTCAGTCCTGTTAAAATATCCTTGTATTATTTTTATGCAAATCTTTCTTAAACAGATCAGAAAAGTATTATTCAAGTATTATAGTTTTCCAATCATGTATTTTTATATTTAACTCTTTGATGTAACTAGATGTGTGCATGTATTCTAATAATTGAGGATAAAATTGATTTCATCCCCAAAATAGGCAATTAGCCAGTTTTCATCATCTATCCTTACTTAGAGGAGCTCTGGTAGCATAGAGCCTAAGGCACTTGATTGCTAACCAGAAGGCTGTCGGTTCAAACCCACCAGCCACTCCTTGGAAGGAAGGTTGGGCATTACTACTTCCGTAGTGATACTGCCTCAGAAACCCAAGGAGGGGTCGCTATGAGTCGGGGCTGACTCAATGACAAATAACAACAACAACAACATCCTTACTTATGACATGTTATAATTTTTCATATAATAGCTTTTCTTATAAAAATCATATTTTAGAATAGCTACTTCCTGAGCATGTGGGATTGCCTTTTATTCAAAGTCACTTAACAAATATGCTTTAAGTGCCTACTTTGTAAAAGACACAGTACTAGAGCCAGAGAAGCCAACCTATGTACAACAGTATGCAGAAAATACTGTTATCTACCATCAAACAGTTGCTGTTTCAGATCTGAGGTGGCCTATGCACCACTCACATATCTAGATTTTGATGATATCTGATAGAGATAGATAGATAGACAGATAGATATAAAGAAAGAGAGAAAGAGAAAGGAAGATAGACAGTGAATGGATGGGTGGAAAGCAGAAAAAGAGAGAGAAAGAAGAAAAGAATGAGAGAAAGAGACAGAGAAAGGAAGATAGAGGACAGATAGATGGCTGGATGCATAGATGGATGCATGGGTGGATGGGTGAGTGGATGGTTGGGTAGATGGATGGATAGATAGATAGGTTACTGCTCATAATTTTCTCCAAAGATTCATTGCAACTCAAATATTTTTTCATTTTAAGTTAGCCCTCTTCAAAAGTAAAATGCCTCTGATTTTAAAATCCCAACTCCAAGTTACAACTATAATCCAGGATTAAATACAGATAAAACCTAAAACATATCTGTTCAAAATATATTTTGGTGAGTTAGTGCTGCTAAAAAGAAGTCTCAGACCGCTGCATGCTCCTGGGAATCAGTCACCCAGAACGTATCAAAGAATATGGAAAGTCCATACTAAAAGCAAACCCTGACACCTCTACAGCCATGTTTAAAACTCAAGTTTCCTTTCTAGCTTTTATGTCATTTCTTCAAAAAGCATTTTATCTTCTAGGCATTGTCCTTTCCTTTTAGTGACAATGGCAGAAGGTAAACAGATTGAATAATTTCAAAACCATTTATTTTAATACCTAGCCAAATCGTTAAATAATTCTAAATTAGATGATAGTTGTCCTGTTGTTGTTGTTATGTGCCATTGAGTTGGACTGGACCCGACTTATGGTGACCCCTTCTTGGGTTGCCAAGGCAGTATCACTATGGAAGTAGATTGTCCAACCTCCCTTCCAAGGAGTGGCTGGTGGGTTTGAACCGCCAGCCTTCTGGTTAGCAGTCAAGTGCCTTAGGCACTATGCTACCAGAGCTCCCGATAGTTGTCCTAGATATGTGAAAATTTTTCTGGGACATTTAAGAAAATACATTTCATTAGAAAACAATCATTGAGTAGGCAAAATTAGAATAATTGTTGTAACATCCCCAAAATGTCTGTAGCTTAACACAATAGAGATTTATTTCTTATGTACACATATAGTATGAACGCAGATATTCTTGGCTACCTTGCTCCCATAGGTGGCTAGGCGTATCTCAGGGATATTCCAAGTGATGATTCAAGGATCTAGGCTTCTTTAATGGAGTTTCTGCACCATCTCATAGTCCTTATTTCCAGATCTATGGACCAGGAAAGATAGTGCAAGATATTATGTACCCAAGTCTAGAAGTAGCAGAAATCACTTTCACCTTCTTTTCTTTGGTCAGAGCTCGGTTACATGCTCACAATTAGTAGCAAGAAAGACTGCAAGTGTGGTCACCCTGTGTACACAAAAGGAGGATTCGATGATTTGGTGGACATATTATCTACTATAATTATCTATTTTGGTCTTAAATATATTTTTATTCATCTTTTCACCTAAATCCAAAGCTCATTACTTATCACTCTGGATGTATTATTAAAGTTCATGAAGATATTCAAAAAATCTCTACCTCACTGTTTCTGAAATTTTGTGAAAGAAAACAAGAAAATGTTATTTAGTCTAGTTTTGGAAACCCCCTGTTTTGGTTATCTCAGTGCTGCTTTAACAGAAAATATACCACAAGTGTGATGGCTTGAATAAACAGGAGTTTATTCTGTTATAGTTTGGAGGCTTTAAGTCTGAGTTCAAAGTGCCAGGCTCTAGGGGCTGGGTAAAAGCCCATCATCTCTGCCTCCTGCTCCCGGCCCTCTAAAGCTGGAGGATTGTCTTCACTCAGACAACTGCTGGCTGCTGAGGCTGACAAGTAAAAAGGTACAGTCCTGATGTTACCAAACCACACAGCAGGCCATTAATTCAAGTCCATTGAAAGTCCCAAGGTCACCAGAGCATGGCAGGCTGCTGAACAACGACACAGCTGCATGCAGGGTTCAAGCGTGCCGTAAGCTGGAGACCATTCCCCAAGTCTTCTCCTTATATACAGGAAGCAGACCACATCCCTAAAGCAGCTACTCAACTGCTCACAGTAGATTCCATCATGGAGTTGATTACCAGCCTCATCATGAGAAATACTACATCCAGCTGCCCAGCCACTCAACCAGGCCCAGCCAAGTTGACACACAAACTTAACCACCACATCCCTCTTCCAATTTTAGCACCTACAACTTCACATCTATGCTCCCTGGCTCCTCATCAAATGCCCAGAACCTAAAATCCCAGTACCTGAAAAAAATTCATTGAGGCCTTTGGAGACTTTCTGCATGAGAATTAGAATAATGGATGGTCTCTTGATGCAAAATGAAATGATAATATTTTATCATTATGAATGTATATAAGTGATGAAATGCTGTGTATATATCTCCTTGGTTAATAAAGAGCCAGACTGAGATGAAGGACATTGTGAGAACACATTCAAACCAATATTCTTTCTCTAAACCCTTATATTTCATTTCAGACAAATGAAAACTCATAGAGAATAATATATAACCTTTCCTTTGTCTACTACCTAGTTGAAGAAATAGTGTATTACAATATGACCGATACTATCTATGGACAGTCGCTTCTCTGCACCCTCTTACTCCTAGAACTAGCACTACCCTAAATTTATTGTATTCACGAGTGACTTTATACTTTTACCATTTGCATAAATGTCTATAAACAATATGTAATATTTTATCATTATGAATTTATATAAATGATAAAATGCTGTGTATATATCTCCTTGCAATTTGTTTTCAATTTTGCTCAAAATTTGTACATGTGTAAATAAAGATCATGTATTTTATTTGCTATGCTGCACTCCAGTGTCTGAATATAAGATATATTAGAAATATATTGGAAATAACCTAAATGTCCACCAGAGGAACAACAGAGAGTGTATATATAAACCACTAACCAAATGTCAAGTCAATTCCAATTTATAGCAACCCTATACTGCAGAGTAGAACTGCTTCCATAGAGTGTCCAGGCTATAATCTTTACAGAAGCAGACTGACACATCTTTCTCCCGTGGACCAGCTGGTGGGCTCAAACCACTGACCTTTAGGTTAGCAGCCAAGTGTTCAATGACTGCACCACCAGGGTTCCATTATTGTGTGTGTGTGTGTGTGTGTTCATTATATATTATATATTCTATACCCACTATATAACATATATTTACTGTGTAATATATATTACATAATATATATCCATTGCATTATATATATCTATTGTTCTGTTGATGGACATTTAGGTTATTTTCAATATTTTGTTTTGTTACACATCACATTGCAATGATCATTCTTAGGTGCATTTCTCTTTCTAGGCTATATCCCCTAACAGTGGACCTGTTAGGTCAGAAGATCTGTGTTGCTTCAAGTCCACTGTATTTTGCAAAATTTATTTCCAAATATTTTTTTATCAATTTACAGCCCTATCATCAAAGCAAAAGAATTCCTTTTGCTCTACATCCTCATCATAAAAGGTTAGATATGATGAGTGTGAAACAATATCGGTGCCATTTTCATTGGCATTTCTCTGATGACCAGTGAAGTTGAACATCCTTTTTATATGTTTATTTGACATTTGGGCTCCCTTTTCTGTCATCTGCCAATTCATATTCTTTCCTCATTTTTCTATTATGAATAATTTATTAATGTTTTATATTAATTTATAGTCATGCTGACCATTAGAAGAATTTGTCCAATATTTACTTTCAGGTGATGTGGAAAGCTGCACGCAGAACAGGTGGTGATGTACCACTGCTGCAGATTGATCTTTCTCTCATTATCTCTAGCAAGTCAGCTCTGGCCCCTAACTCACAAACCCACTCAGCAGAATAAAACCCTGCACACACTCAGGGCCACTCTTCTGAAAGGCAGCCTGAAAATAGTGACTATCCATTGCTACTGGAGAGTGCAATATCAAAGTCATCATTCCACCTGCAAAGATAACACTCCATAGGAAGAATTCTGATGAATACATTTTTCTCTATTTCATTACACTTTCAGTAAAATTGTAGGCTGGCAACTGGTGAGAACCTTAATTTTAGTAACCAATTTGGGTTACCGAAATCAAAGAAGGTTGACAAAGCACAAAAAATAGTATGAAAATATGCAGACAAAAAAGGGATGTCATGGGCTGTCATTCACTGGTGATCTTGCTGCACTGCCTGGTAAGGTGGCTGCATATTGGGGGCCACTGTTTGAAAAATTGTTAATAATCTCTTAATAGAAAACTCCTCTTACTCCAAATCCCATTTCCACTTAAGAGAGAGATTCAATTATTTTAAGGAATTGGCTCACACAATTGTCATGACTGGCACATCCAAAATCCATAGGTCAGGTAGATTGGGAAACTAATCTTGAGCCCAAAATTCACGGGCCAGATGGGCTGGAAATTCCAGCAGGATATCCATATTACAGTCTTGAGGATGAATTATTCTTCAGGAACCTCAGTTTTCACTCTTAAGTCCTTCAACTGGTTGAAGGAGACCAATTCACATTATGGAGGATAATCTGTTTCATTTAAAGTCAACTGTGCTAATCGCATGTAAATACCTTCATAGCAACATCCAGACTAGTGTTTGACCACACAACTGGACACCACAGCCTAACCAAATTGACACATAAAATTAACCATCGCAAGGCTTAAATTATCACATGTTTATGCTTGATTAATGCCATTGGAAGCCACAGCAACCCAGATTTCTGTATCCAAGAATGCAAAGAAAGCAGATGGGCCAGAATGCTTGATAAACTAGTCTTCCTGTCAAAGCTTTCGTTTGTTCCCTTTTCATATCCAGAGACATCCATTTTATACTTGCCTTTCAGCATAAGCAAATAATACGGTATATTTGCCTTCAGGACAAATAACTTGTCTAATGAGAAAAACATGTACTTGGCAGATCATTGAAGGTCACACCAGCTTAGCCATATTGCAAGAATCTTGTTTTCACAAAGAAAAGCTTCAGTTTTTATAGAAAAAGATTTAAGCAGATGTGTAGCAGAGTCAGAGAAAGAAAATAGTCTTTTCCTACAGCTACCAATCTGATGTAATTGCCCAAGGCAGTACAATAACAAACACCTGCTTTACCCCAATCTATTTTGCCTGATGGTGTCACTGAAAAGAAGGGAGGAACATGGATGAAACCAGTGCCCTTACTACTCATTTGTATGCAACAGTATATCTTGATACTGGGGTTGTAAATGAGGTAGCTCTTTCTCTTAGAGGAGTTTCAAGTTTGAAGAGCCTCATGGAGCACAATATTACTCTGTCCACATTGTGTCACTATGAGTTGGAATCAACAGCAACTGGTTTGTTTTTGTTTTTTAATATTTCTTAACTTCCCTTCTCCACCTACTCACTCCTCCTCCTTCCCACAAGGGAAAATAAATCACAGTCTTCTGGCCAAGGACTGTAACTGGATAATCTGACAGCTGTATTCCAACTAATCTAACTAATTTAGATACTGGTAACGTAGTGCCTAAGGCACTTGACTGCTAACCAGAAGCCTGGCGGTTCAAACCCACCAGCCACTCCTCGGAAGGAAGATGGGGCAATCTACTTCCGTAGTGATACTACCTCAGAAACCCAAGGAGGGGTCACTATGGGTGAGGTCCGACTCGACGGCACATAATCACAACAAACAACAAGCCAGATTTAGACTTAGAATTTTAAGTTTAAAGAAGACAACGGTGATTCAGTGGTAGAATTCTCAGCCTTCCCACTTGGGAGACTCAGGTTCAATTTCCAGCCAATGCACCTCATGCACAGCCACTGCTCACTGGTCAGTGGAGACTTGCAAGTTGTTATAATACAGAAGAGGTTTCAGTGGTGCTTCCAGACTAAAATGGAGTAGAAAAAGGTTTGGTCTTCTAGCCCTGAAAATCAGCCAGTGAAGACCCTATGACTCATAATAGTCTGATTCGATTTGTATATTGGATCATGAATTGGGAGCTCACTCAGTGACAGCTGACAAGTCACAGGTGAAGGTATCAACCAAACCACACTAAAGTCACTGTTGTCAAGTTGGATCCGGCTTATAGTAACCTCTCCTTGGGTTTCTGAGGCAGTACCTCTACAGAAGCAGATTGCCCAATCTTCCTTCCAAGGAGTGGCTGGTGGGTTTGAACCACCAGCCTTCTGGTTAGCAGTCAAATGCCTTAGGCACTAGGCCACCAGAGCTCCAAAAGGTATCAAAAGAACCCTAAAATTTGAATTGACATGTGCAAGCCACCACACCACTGATAATACCTGTGAGTTGCCTACAGATCTACCTAAGATTGAGCTTCCTTCTACAAAGCATTGTCACCTTAGCATCCTCTGCCCCTTCTCCACTGAGAGAAGATTGCTTGGGCTTAATGAGGTGGAATCTGGGAAAATCTAGCCTGGCACCATTGTCAATCTGTAACACTCATGATGATTCTGCCACGATGGGGTCATGTTTGTCCCAGCCTCTCCATGCCGTTATTTGGTGTAGGACCAACTCCAGATTTATAATAGCAATCAAGTAAGAAATGGAATATCATCAGGAGAAACAGGATTATGGAATAAAATTGTTTCTTACCATTTTTTTTTCAGAGTGTTATGTTTTATCACTTTTATCTCAGATAGGTAAACACTTTGTTTCCAACAAATGATTTTTAAGACTCTTAACATATTTTAAAGCAATGGTTTTTGACATTCTCTTTATTATTAAAGCATATGAAAAAAATTCCTCACAATCGAATTCTTTCTTCTTCTTCTTCTTTTTTTTTTTTTTTTTTTTTTTTTTCTCCTTTCCTCTTCAGATTCTTTTTTCACCCTATTAACTCTGTTAGTACCATCACATCAGGGGATCATAACACTACCCTTCCATCATGCCAAGTGGAGGCAACACTTCCTTTATTTTTCTACCTGAAATAAATTTACTTTAAATACTGACTGGGAGTTCTGCACCACCAATTTTAGTATAATAGATGTGCATCAATCAAAGTATGGTAGGAAAAAAAAAAAACCTCTCTTCTTAAGCACAATAATACTGGTTCATCAAAAATTTTCACTAAAGTAAGATAATTGATAACTCTCCCATAATATTTTCATTTTATCTTTACTTGCTTTTCTTCCAAGGAAGAAAAGACAGTTGTTTATCCAGGCAATTAATTGCCAATTTCCCAATGGGTCTCCTGGAATTAGTGTCAGTTCAGAGCCAATGCCCAGTAATTCCTAAGAAGTCTGCTTATTTCCTTTTCCCTACTGAACAGTCACTCTCATAAAAGGCCTCAGATCCCTTTGGGGAAGGCTGGGAGAAAGATTGACATTATAAATTCTTGGCAATGTAGTCGGGTCCTTCCTCAAAAGGACCCACCCTCCCCTTTATTCAAGGGGTTGTGGGTCTCTAAACTGACTCAAGTCTGAGAATTGATTGAGAGGCCATGACTCTGTATTCCAGCAATTCAATCTAAGCTGCCATTCGCATGACCTAGAATTCTTCTGTCTATACAGATCAAGTAAATATTTAGTAGGTTTGCCATGTACTTCACTACAAGGAACACCATGAGAAAGTAGCCAATGCCATAATTCCACATGAGTCAGACTATTCTGATTA
>NW_006921896.1:1105591-1114661 GCF_000298275.1 Orycteropus afer afer
TCCCTTCACAAATTTATTCCTCATGGTACTGGTGAAAGGCGTGTCTTCTGGACTCTCATTTCTGGCTCTAGGGGTCTAATCTGATAAATCCATTCTAATAGGCCAATTTCCCTAAGCCTCTGGATACCTTCTTCTACATTAAACCAAGGCAGGTCTGGTAATTCAACTTGACTTAAGGTAGGTTACCGCATAATCCATGTCTCAGTAAGCCAACCAAATAAACTATTAGATCTTTTCCTAACCTCTCGAGCTGAAACATTGAATGAAGAATCCATACTTAGTGGGCCTAAATCAACTGATCCGATGTTATATTCCTTGCACCATTATCCCACACCCTCAGTAGCCATTCCCATACATATTCTCCAGGTTTCTGTCTGTACATGTTAGCAAAATCAAGTAGGTCTTTTTGGGTGTAGTGTACCACCTCCTCAGTCACACTTTGTATTTCACCTTTTGGGGCTTGCTTGGACTTAACTTTAATTATAGGCCTAGCAGCAACAATGGGTGGTTGGGGAAGTTCCTGAGAACATTCAATAATGTCTTCCATGGCCTCTGTCTCAGGCATGACCCAGCATGAACAGTTGGGTTAATCCCATCAAACTGAGGTGGAGAGGGTGATGGTTTTACAGTAATCCCTTCACATGGGAGAGATTCAACATAATTTTCAGGCTCCATATCCTGATCTTCCTGGCTCTCTGCCCATATGTCCCTATTCTAGGTTTTAGGATCCCATTTTTTTCCAATCAATGCCCTTACTTTAACTTCAGACACCATTCTGGGTTGGTAATTTAATTGGTGTTGTAATTCAGCCATCCTTACAATAAGACTCTGGGTTTGGTTTTCGGCAATATCAGCTCTGTTACTAGAAGAAATAAGGCTTTCTTTCAGAGCACAACTGGAAATACTTTTATGTGGTGCTTAAGCTGTGACTCAGCAGTCCTGAGCTCATCTCACTCTTTCACTATTTTGTCTAGTGTAAGTAAGACCAACCAACCAGCTTCCTTTTACTCCTCATGTTGACAAAATTGCAGAAAAGTATCAAATATGCAATCACCCAGAGCCTCACTTCTCAAAAGTACTTGATCTATTGGTGGTGTTATTTTGCATATTAATGTTGCCACCTCATGCCACGGATTAGCAGGGCCCTCTTTACTTATGGAGGCAGAGTCACCAGTGCCTTCACAATTAATCAAATTGGAGAACCAATTTAGGAAGCCCACCCTTATGATTTTGTCTCTCTAGAACCACTCCAGGTACCACATGTGTTAGACTGGGTTCTCTAGAGAAGCCAAACCAGTAAAGCTTAGAGAGAGAGAGAGAGAGAGAGAAATTTATCTTAGGAAATGGCTCACACACTTATAGAAGCTGGCAAGTCCCAAGTTCTTGGATCAAATGTCAAGGTGGAGGATTTTCCCGATTCATGCAGCTGCAGGGGCTGACAAGCTCAAGGTTGGCAGGCAGTATGCTGGCTGTTGACTCTAACAAGTGATGAATCCAAGATCTCCAGGAATGGTGGATTGTTCTCTCATGGACAGTTGTAGGCAGCATAACAGAATACCGATCCCCAGAAGAGTGTCCCTTTTCCCAGGATGTCCATAAATATACTGGAAGCAGGGCACACCCCTAGGGAAACTGCCTTTCAATGGATTGGCTGCTCAAAACATATACATCTGATCCCATCATTGGAACAACCCACATCACAATTGCTTAAACCACACAGAATTGTGGCACAGCCAAGTTGACACACAGCTCCAACTATCACAAGGTCTTTTTACATTTTATTATACTTTGTCCTCTCAAGTTGCTCTTTGAAATCTTCTATTCATTTCTTTTATTTCAAATGTCTTCCTTTCGTTTTAGCTACTCTGTTCAACAGTAAGTTCCAGAGTTTCTCCTGAGATCCATTTTTTGTCTTTTCTTCTTTTGCTGTCTTTTTAATGACTTTGTGCTTTCTTCATGTATGATGTTTTTGATGTCATCCCACAACTCACCTGCTCTTCAGTCACTAGTGTTCAATGCATCGAATATGTTCTTCAAATGGTCTCTAAATCCAAGCGGGATATACCAAATTTCATATTTTGGCTTTTGTTAGCTTGTTTTAATTTTCTTCAGCTTCAATTTGAACTTGCATATGAATAATTGATGCTCGGTTCCACAGTCAGCTCCTGGTCTTATTTTAACTGATGACATTGAGCTTCTCCATTGCCTCTTTCCACAGATACAGTCAATTTCATTATTGCTGAAAGTAATTCAAAAACATTTGCAGCAGCACATTGACAGAGAACTTCCATAAATGCAAGATGGATTCAGAACAGGATGTGGAAGATGGGATATCATTACTGATGTCAGATGGATCTTAGCTGAAAGCAAAGAATACCAGAAAGATGTTTATCTGTGTATTATTGACTAAGCAAAATGTATTCAATGGTGTGGACCATAACAAATTATGGATAAAACTGTGAAGAATTGGAATTCTAGGACACTTAATTGTGCTCAGGAGGAACCTATACATAGAGCAAGAAGCTGTGGGTTGAACAGAACAAGGGAATACTACATTGTTTAAAATCAAGAAAATGTTCAGGGTTGTATCCTTTCACCATAATCATTCAATATGTATGCTGACCAAATAATCCAAGAAGCTGGACTATATGAAGAAGACTGTGGCATCAGAATTGGAGAAAGACTCATTATGTGGGTTTATGATGTTGTTGTTATTTGCTGCTGTTGAGTTGGACTCTGACTCATGATGACCCCATGTGTTATAGCATAGAACTATTTTATAGGGTTTTCTTGGCTGTAATCTTTTCAGAAGCAGTTCTCCAGGCCTTTCTTCTGCAAAGCTCTTAGGAGGGTTTGTACTGTCAACCTTTAAGTTTAGCAACCAATTGCAAACCACTAGTGCCAGCCAGGATCCTTGTTGGGTTTATGATAACAGCAATAGAGAGTAAAGAGGCTATTCCTCCATTTTCTGGACATCATATAAACTTCCCAGATTTTTAGGTGACCCCAAGGAGGAGAAAAAGTCCCTTCAATAATATCTAAGATTGAATTTTCTAGTAAGTCTGGAAAGATTGTGTTTGGTATATAATTTAATTCAATATAAAAGTGATAAAGCTATATAACATTTTAAAAAATAATTGTACCAGATATAGAGCATTATTATAGAACATTCAATACAGAGCCTGGAAAATAGTCAACACATAATAAATTATACCGGTTATTATGGCATCTTTAATTTCTGTAGAAAATATTTTTATTATTTTAATCTTGCTAAAGTATCAGTTCTTTGGAAAGGTTGTTAAGCTTTCTGTGCTATACTAACCACCAATATCTGAGTCATTCATATGCTTTCATGTATTATATAATGGACATTTTCATTAACACCCAAGTTGCTGCACAGCAAGAATGTAAAAATTATCATGTCCAGTTGAAATTGCATATTTAAGTAGAGTAAGCTATGAAATGAAAATTGTCAAGTATCTGGAGCTGTCACACTATTGTTAGCTAAGCGTCTAACTCATGTGCTAATATTAATGAGTCAGAGCTCTTCTGAAGATTCAAGGGCAAAGCAGTTAATAAACCTGTTTTCTCCCTCCTCTCTGGCCCTGTAATTGAACTTTGAGATCGTGTGCTGGAACACAGTTGTTATCTGTGTGAAATGGGATAAATCTCCAGGGTATCTAACCAAGTCCAATCATCAGGGAAGCTCACTTAACATGTGGATCTTTGCATTCGTTGCTGACAAGCTCCTCTTTCCTGAGGACCGTATTGTCAGCAGTCATCTTGCACCTGTGCCCAAAGAACAGAACCCTGACAGGTATCCAACAATGAGTGAGAAACACAGGAGTAGAATAATGTGGTTTCTGGCACCACTGACATGGAATCTCTGACAGTTCAAGCATCAGAATTCACAAAAAGAAAGATATAAACTCTATTCCTATTATTACTCAAATTAAGTATCTTTGAACATTTCTATGTTTCCCTCTTGAACCCAATTAAAGTACCAATAAATGTCATTTTTCCTAATGTTTCAAAGGTAGCATGTCTTCTGAAATGAACATTCAGAGAGTTTCATGTTAATCTAGAAGTCATATAACTTCTGTAGAAAAACCAGTTGCCACTCATGGCAATCTCATTTTTGTTAGAGTAGAACTGTGCTCTAGAGAATATTCAGTGGCTGATTTTTCAGAAGTAGATAATCTTTCTTCCAAGGCACCCCTGCATGAACTCATACCTCCAGCCTCTTGGTTAGCAGCCAAGTGAGTTAACCATTTACACCACTTGGACTTTTCTTTTGTAGAAGTATACTTTGATTTAAGAAAATCCAGTGTGGGCAAATCAGCTCTGAATGAACAGATGAGAAAACAGAGGCACGGAGAAGTGAAATAATTTGACCAAGTTCATGTGATCAAACACTGGTAAAGCTTATGTTTAAACTCAGACAGTCTGGCTCCACAGCCTGTGCATTGCCCTCTGTCCTATACTTTCATTTGATTGTTATTACTATTTCTCCTCTTCTGAGTTACTTATGTCCTTCATCCACTCTTTTCCTTTCTTCCATAATATGTAAGTTCCTTGGTATGGTAAACTTTTGCATATATTGTTGCAAATATTTTACCCAGTTCTTTATTTTTCAACCAGAAGCCTGGTTGTTCAAACTCACTAGCCACTCCTCGGAGGGAAGATTGGACAATCTACTTCTGTAGAAATTCCATAGAGATACCATCTCAGAAACCCAAAGAGGGGTCTCTATGAGTCAAGATCGACTCGACAACAGTGAGCTTGTTTGTTTTGTATGGATTTTTAAGGATTTAAAAAGTTTTTATTTTTGAGTCAACATTTTTCAATCTTTTGACACATTTAAAAAACATTTAAACTACTCTTAGATTATATTTAAAAAATTATGCTATATATAAAGCTCTGGTGGTGCTGTAGTTCAGGCATTGGGCTGCTAACCAAAAAGTGGGCAGTTCCAACCCCCCAGCAGCTCTGCAGAAGAAAGATGAAGAGTCTGCTTCTGCAAAGATTTACAGCCTTCGAAACCCTATAGCAGTCACTATGAGTCAGAATTAACAGATGGCAGTGGGATATATATTTAACTTTTATTCTCTAATCTGGAATTCATTTTGGTACAAGGCAGAGCTGCAATTGAAATTGTATTAGTCTTTCAAATAGCTAGGCAGCTAGTCAGTTATCCAAACATTGTTTATTGATTTTTTAACACTAATTTAAAATACAACTTTTATTATATATTAAATTCTCATATATAATTGAGTCTCTTTCCGTACATTTTCTCTGACTAAACCTGTACCAATACTATATTGTTTTATGATTTTATTTTTATTCATTATAATGTCTGATATGAAGTCTCTATCATATTGTCCTTTTTCAGAAATAAACTGCTCTTCCTGTAAATTTGTGATTCCAGTGGAATAGAAGAATAATTTTATTAATATCTCTCAAATCTGTTCAAAACCCATTCCCATCAAGTTGATTCTGACTCATAGTGACCATATAGGACAGAGGAGAATTGTGCCATAGAGCAAAATATGTCAGCCAGAATGTTCCTTAGAAGCAATGATGGTGAGACTTCGTCTTTGTACTTTTGACATGTTATTAGGAGGGACCAATCCCTAGAGAAGGACATCCTGCTTGGAAAAGTAGAGGGTCAGCGAAAAGAGGAATAATATAATAAGATGGATTGACACAGTTACTACAACAGTAGGTTCAAACATAGCAATGATTGTGAGAATGATGCAGCAGTGTTTCGTTCTGTTGTGTATAGGGTCACTATGAGTCAGAACAAACTCAACAGCACCTAACAATAACATTTTTGAAAGGCTTAAAATGAAACTTGATAATTTTATGCTATAAGAAAAAAAAACCTAGAAACTAAAAAGAAAACTGGATCCATGCTTTTTGAATTCTTCTTCCATTTGTAATCCCTTGGTAGGAAGCCATTAAATACTTTGTTGATGCTGTTCATACTACTCATTTCCATAAATTCTGATCCATTGTGAGCAGGAAAATTCCTTTTCTGTTGCCTCCACTGAAATCTCTGGAATCGTTCTAAGTGACACTGAAGAACATTTGTCATTTCTGTGGCTGTTCCTGATTGGTGAGCAAAGATGCCAGTTGTTAATGTAGGTAATTTACATAGCAGTTCTTACAAATTTCTCAGAAACGCTTGGTTCATATTCCAATATTTGTTGTCAAACACATCCGGAAGATCAGATTGGTTCCTTTTGATATTACCCACACTTTACCAAAAATGCCTAGCAACTTCTCTGTTGTTGTTGGGTTCCATAAAGTCAGTTTCAACTCATGTGACCACGTGCATGACAGAATGAAACACTCCTTGGTCCTGTACCATCCTCACAATCATTGTCATGCTTGAGCCCATCTTTGCAACCACTGTGTCAGTCCATCTCATTGAAGGTTTTCCCATTTTTTGCTGACCTTCTACTTTTCCCAGCATGATGTCCTTCTCCAGAAACTGGTCCTTTCTGACAACATGACCAAAGTATTAGAGGCCAAGTCTGGCCATTCTCACTTCTAAGTAGCATTCCAGCTGTACTTCCTCCAAGATGGATTTCTTCCTTCTTTTAGCAGCCCATAGTACATTCAAAGTTCTTCACCAGCACCACAATTCAGATGCTTAGCAACTTTTCTAGCTTTTTTATTTTAATTTCCCTTTTAGCATTCTCACAGATGGAAACCAAATACAAAATGTTCTTAAGGACTTACTAGCTCTCAAGACTACTCTTGGGCTAAGACTCAAATTTATATGAAGAAAGGAATTAATAATAATCACCTATTGAGAAAGGACTTCAGGTTTTTGTTGTTTTATGGAGCCCAGGTGACACAGTGGTTAAGTGTTCCACTACTAACTGAAAGGTTGGCAGTTCAAACCCACCACCTGCTCTGCAGGAGAAAAATTTGGAAGCCTGCTTCTGTAAAGATTACCACCTCAGAAACACTATAGGGCAGTTCTACTCTATCCTATTGAGTAGCTATAAGTTGGAATCAACTAGACAACAATGGGTTTGGTTTGGTATTTTATTATTGTTTGTTATGTTGACTACTTAGTTTGTAGGCATACACTACAAATCTTTTTTTCTCTCCCCAATACTTATAAAATGCTTAACACCACGACAGTAATACAACTTGTAGAGATAATGTTCTATAAGGAGTAGTGGTGTTTAACTAGACTGTTACTCTTGATAACAAAACAACGATTACCATGTTCCCTTGGATCCAGCCAGTTCCAATATTTATCTTTAATTTGTTAACAGATTTTTTAAACTCAGGGTACTAAAATGACAAAAAAAAAAAAATAGATGAAAATGACTATTGGTTAAGAAATGCTAAAATAGCGATGACCTTTATGCAATTTATCATTAAATTTACTTAATGTTGGCTATATGTATTATATATAAGGAGCTCTGGTGGCATAGTGGGTAAGGCATTTGACTGCTAACCAGAAGGTCAGTGGTGCAAACCTACTAGCTGCTGTGTGAGTGGAAGATGAGGCAATCTACTTCTGTAAAGATTTACAGCCTTGGAAACCCAATGGGGATTACTATGGGTCTAAATAAAGTCAACGGCAGTAAGTTTGTTTTTTGTATTATATACAGATAAATGTAGTATAATTCTGGTACAAATTTCCAATCTGTATCACAAGAATGCTGGAAGAATCCCTTGACAATGAGGATTGTTGCTGTTGTTGTCGTTGTTATGTGCCATCAAGTCGGACCCAATTCATAGCGACCCCTCCTTGGGTTTCCAAGGCAGTATCACTATGGAAGTAGATTGCCCCATCTTCCTTCCAAGGAGTGGCTGGTGGGTTTGAACCACCAGGCTTCTGGTTAGCAGTCAAGTGCCTTAGGCACTACGCTACCAGAGCTCCGAACAGTAAGGATTAGGACAGATAATTACTTATGTCCACATCTTATCCAGATATCAATATTGATGTGTATAGATGCAAATATAGATACATATATGTATATAGGTATCAATTTTTTACTCTTCTGCAGTGTTTGCTAATAATCTTCTCTTTCTCATGACTGTTGCTCATAGACCATAATGCCCAATGATCATTTCTTTACTGCTCTCTGACAGCAGTTGCTCAAAGTTCATTTTATCAATTCAACCTTCAAAGACATTTGACTTCCTTTTCTGACATGTTCTGGTTAGGACTAGTTTCTTAGTGCTGGTATAGCAGAAATGCCATAAATAGGTGACTTTAATGAACATAAATTTATTTCCTCATAGTTTAGGAGGCTATAAAGGAGCACTGGTGGCACAATAGTTAAGTGCTAGGCTGTTAACCAAAAGGTCTATGGTTCAAAACCACCAGTGGCTCAACTGGAGAAAAGACCTGGAGATCTGCTCCAACAAATATTGTCGTTGTTGCTTTTTGTGGTTGAGTCAATTCCAACTCATAGTAACCCTGTAGGACTGAATAGACAGGACTTTTTCCTGTAAACTAGGAAACTCTTTCTTGTACACCTAGGAAACCCTAAGGGTTAGTCCTACTCTGTCCTATAGAATCTCTATTAATAGAAATCTCCTCAAGAGCACCCAACAACAACAGAGGCTAAAAGTCCAAATTCAGGGCAATAGTTCTAGGGGAGGGCTCTAGGGAAACTCTCTGCTGACTCAAGTTCCTTGTCTTTTTTCAACTTCTGTTCCTCAGTTCTTTGGTGACCTTCTTATGACATGGCATCTACCTTCCTCTATCTGTGCTTCCTTGTTTCTGTGTCTAATCTACTCTTTTATATCAGAAAAGTGTTTGGTTTGAAATACACCTTACACTGATATGGCCTTACTAACATACAAAGAAAACTCTATTCTCAAATGAGATTGCATCCTTAAGTATAGGAGTTATGATTACAATGCATATTTGGGGGCAACACAATTCAAATCATAACCGACTATTACTCTGAATTTTTTTCTCTTTATTTCTTCTCTCATTCTCCATATTTCTCTCTCTCTTTAGCTGTGCTAAAGGTTATAAAGGGCTTACATTAGGAGATGTTGTTGTTGTTAAGTGCTGTCGAGTCGTTTC
>NW_006921896.1:1116311-1120916 GCF_000298275.1 Orycteropus afer afer
TTTCTTCTGGTTCTCAGAAAATGATAAAATTGGGAATTCACTGGATATGGTTTATAAGGAATGTTAATAAGCAAGTGCAAGAAAAATAGCAGTACTTTGTTTTAATTCCAATAATTAAAATCCCTTTATCATTATTATCATAAACAGTTTCACATACACTTTCAAATGTATCTTATTAAACAATTCAATTCACAAATCTCCAAAGATTATACCAAACACAATTCTAGGACTTGGGGGAAAAAAAAAGATAAGAAAGACTTAGTTATTTCCCTCAAGGAGATCAGAGTCCAACAAAAGAGAAGGCAATTAATAAAGGATAATTAACTCCTCTTAAAAAAATAAATAGGAGCTCTGGTAGCATAGTGCCTAAGGCACTTGACTGCTAACCAGAAGCCTGCGGTTCAAACCCACCAGCCACTCCTCAAAAGTAAGGTTGGGCAATCCTACTTCTGTAGTGATATTGCCTCGGAAACCCAAGGAGGGGTCGCTATGAGTCAGGGCTGACTTGACGGCACATAACAACAATAACAAAAAAATAAATAAATACGGGACAGAGTAGTCAATAGAAATAGGGGTTATATTTAATTTTTGCATATGATCATGTTTATAAAAATTTAAATAACTTAATTATTTCTACAGGAGCAACTCAATGGCACATAACAACAATTAGTTCTACCTTCTTCAAGGCTTTGTTCATACGAAGCCTATACTGACAACCCTAATTAAAAATTGCAACCCACCCACACCTCTTTTTCTGCTCTACTTTTTCTTTTTTCCATAGTATTTATTGTCTTCTAACATATAGGAGCTCTGGTAGGGTAGTGGCTAAGGAACTTAACTGCTAACCAGAAGGCTGGTGGTTCAAACCACCAGCCACTTCTCGGAAGGAAGGTTGGGCAATCTACTTCTGTAGTGATACCGCCTTGGAAACCCAAGGACGGGTCTTTATGAGTCAGGACCAACTAGATGGCATACAACAACAACAACAACAACATACTATATAATTTATCTATTTATTATGCTTATTATTTATTGTCTCTATCAGCTAGAATGTAAACTTTACCATTTTCTTTAACAGGGATATTAGATGTTTTTCACTGATGTACTCCATGAACCTAGGACATTTCCTGACAGAAGTTGTTGCTGTTGTTAGGTGCCGTTGAGTTGGCTCCAACTCACAGTGACCCTATATACAATGGAAAGAAACACAGCCCCCTCCCCATCCTTCCCCAGCTTCATGACCTTTGCTATGCCTCAGTCCATCATTGCAGCCACTGTGTCAATTTGTCTCTTTGAGGGGCTTTGCCTTTATCACTGATCCTCCACTTTACCAAACATGATATCCTTCTCCAGTGAATGATCCCTTCTGACAACATGAACAAAATATGTGAGATAGAGTCTGGTCATTCCTGCTTCCAAGGAGCATTCTGGCTGCACATCTTCCATGACTGATTTGTTAGTTCTTCTGGAAGTCCATGGTACTTTCAGTAGTCTTCACCAACACCACAACTTAAAGCATCAACTCTTCCTTGGTCTTCCTTATTCATTGTCCAGCTTTCACATCCCTGTAAGACAATTGAAAATACCATGGTTTGGGTTAAGTTTGCCTTAGTCTTCAAAGAGACATATTTGCTCTTCAACACTATAAAAAGGTCTTTTGCAGCAGATTTGCCCAGTGTGCCATGCCATCTGATTTTTTGACTGCTGCTTCCATTGGTGTTAATTTTGGATCAGAGTAATATGAAATCTTTGATAACTTCAATCTTTTCTCCATTTATTGTGATGCTGCTTATTGGTCCAGTTGTGAGGAGTTCATTTTCTTTGTATTGAAATATAATTCATACTGCAGAGTGTAGTCTTTGTTCTTCATCAGTATGTGCTTCAAGTCATCCTCACTTTCAGCAAGCAAGGTTGTGTCATCTACATATCGCAGGTTGTTAATAAGCCTTCCTCCAATCCTAACGTTTTGTTCCTCTTCATATAGTCCAGCTTCTCAGATTATTTGCTCAGCATGAGGATTGAATAAGTATAATGAAAGGATACAATCCTGATGCACACCCTTCCTGATTTTAAACCATGCAGTAGCTCCTTATTCTGTTCAAAAGACAGCCTCTCGGTCTATGTACAGGTTCCTCATGAGCACAATTAAGTGCTCTGGCATTCCCATTCTTCTCAATGTTATCCATAATTTGTGATGATCCACACAATTGAATGCTTTTGTGTAGTCAATAAAACACAAGTAAACATCTTTCTGTATTCTCTGCTTTCAGCCAAGATCCATCTAACATCAGCAGTGATATCCCTCATTCCACATTCTCTTCTGAACCCAGCTTGCATTTCTGGAAGCTCTCTGTCAATATGCTACTACAACTGTTGCTTAATAAATGTCTGTTGAATGATTGAATAATTGAATGCTTTGTTTTTTGTAATAGAATATATTTACACATAAATTGTCCAAGAGCAGCTATAAGTCTTATATGATTCCATTTTACAAAACCAGTTTACTTGTTGCCTGGTAGATACTGTCCAAGAAATTAGAAGACTATGTTAGACTGGGTTCTCTAGAGAAAAAAAAAAAATCAGCAAAGCTTATATATATATATATATATATAGAGAGAGAGAGAGAGAGAGAGAGAGAGAGAGAGAAATTTATCTTAGGAAAATGGCTCGCAAATGTATAGAAGCCAGCAAGTCCAAAGTCCCTGAAAGAAACGTCAGGCTGGAGTCAGCCTTAGCTTCCACAACTGCAGGGGGACGACAAATTCAAGGCTGGCAGGCAGTACACAGGTTTTTGACTCCAATGAAAGACGAATCCAAGATCTCCAGTCCAAGTGGTGGGCTGCTCACTCACGGAAGGTTGTAATCAGCACACCAGGGTCCCAATCCACCAAAGAATGTCTCTCTTCCCAGGATGTCCCTGGATATCCTAGAAGCAGGCCACACCTCTAGGGAAACTCCCCTTGGGCAGATTGGCCACTCAGAACAGTTATCTGATCCCATCATGGGAACAACCACACAGAACTGGGGTCCAGTCAAGTTGACAAACAGCTCCAACTATCACAAAGACTAAGTAAATTTGGTAGGACCTCTGGTAGTGTAGTGCCTAAGGCATTTGACTGCTAACCAGAAGGCTGGTCTCCTCAGAAGGAAGACTGGGCAATCTACTTCCGTAGTGATACTGCCTTGGAAACCCAAGGAGGGTGAGAGAAAATCTGAGACAATTACAATTTCATATTTCCATATATTGGGTAGAATCTAAGTTTTACATTCAATAACAAATTTGACTTAAACCCACCCACTGCCATCCAGTCGATTCCAACCAATAGTGACTCTCTAAGACAGAGTAGAACTGCCCCATAGGGTTTCCAGTTTATAAATCTTCATGAAAGCAGACTGCCTCATCTTTCTCCACAGAGCAGCTGGAGAGTTGAAACTGCCAACCTTCTGGTTAGCTGCCTAATCTTTAGCCACTATACCACTAAAGCACCTAAATTTGACTTAGATAACAAATTTTAATAAGCTAATATTTATTATTTTATGTATTATTAATTCTTATTAATACTTTTAGTGTGAATGGAACTAGATAGCCATTGCTGCTGGTAGTAATAATGTACCTGTAGTAGGTCCAGTAAGATGACAGAATAGGGAGACAGACTGCACAAACTGTCTTCAACGAAGAAAAGGGGAGCCAATTAACCCAGATACAGAAGATAATCCTGGATCCCTGAGCTTTGAAAGGAAGGATATAGAGGTGGACAAAACTCCAACTAGTAGAATAACTTGCATGAAAACACTAAAAAAGGAGACATATGGAGCTGTAGTCTATCAGCAATCCTGATGACACAGACAGCCTGGATATTGTCGACTGGTGTTAGGACCTAAGAACTGACCTAAAAATTGGTCCTACTAGCCAGGGGCTGCACAGAGGACTGCACTGGTGGCTGGTGAATAAAATGGGAAGCAGCAAAGAGGAAGGTGGGATGAGCTGTGGACTTTTGCCTGTCTGGAGGATGCAGCCATTTTGAATGTTTACAAGCAGTTCAACTATTTTGGATATTTAAAGTGATGGCATTCTCCCAGATTCCAGGGATTTAAGAATAGGCTCCACTTACCAGGAAACACAAGGACATTCCAGATGCCAACAACTGGAAGGGTGCAATATTCCTCTTGTTATTCTTATACCCTACACCCTCTTGGTGAATAGAGGTGCAGCCATCCCTCACTCCCACCCACCTTCTGGGCCAGCATGAATTCCATCCAAGTCTGTGTGCTTGGACAGAGCTTGGGTGCCCTGCCCCACACTGCCCAGATTTTTTTTTTTCCTTTTTAGTTTGTTTTTATCTGTTTTAAAATTACTATTATGATTAATTATTATTATTACTTTTTATGTCATTTTTATTATTATTCTTTATTCTTCTCTTCCCAGGTTCTAGTTTTCAGCTTTTTCTCTCTTTCTCATTCCTGATTCCCTTTTTTTTTTCTTTCTCATGGTTAACCCTGTTCCTTGTTTTTCATTTTTCATTTTTCACATTTTTTTCTTCATTATTCTCCTACTTTACCTTTTTTCTCTTATTGCCCTCTCCCCAGATATTGCAGGGTTTTTTT
>NW_006921896.1:1121306-1122792 GCF_000298275.1 Orycteropus afer afer
AATTCAAAAGAATTATATTTAGGTATCTTCAAAGGATTGAGAGACAGATCAAGAAAAACACTGAAAAAATTAAGACATTAATTTAAGACAAATTAAACACAGACAAAACCCTAGAACAATTTTGGAAGAAAATACAAGAACAAAATGACAAAATAAATGAAAAATTAGAAACGATACAAAATCTACAGATGGAAATCCAGAAGAATAATACTAAATTTTCAGACATAGATAACACATTGAAAGGACAAAGGAGAATTTAATCAATGGAAGACAGAATTAATGAGATTAAAGACAAATACCTGAATACTTCTTTGGAAAGGGATCAATCAGGAAAAAAGATCAAAACAAAATGAAGAAAGCCTAAGGTGCATGTGGAATACCATCAAAAGGAATAACCTATGTGTCATTGAAATTCCAGAACAGGAAGAGAAAAATAAAACCATTGAGAATATTGTCCAAGATTTGTTGGAAGAGAACTTCCTTGATATGATGAAAGATGAGAATACGCCCATTCAGGAAGTCCAAAGAACCCCAAACAGGATAGACCCCAAAAGAAAATCACCAAGGCATAACATTTCGAACTCATAAAAACCAAAGATAAAGAAAGAATCCTGACAGCAGCATGGGAAAAACAAAAATTTACTTACAAAGAACAACCAATAAGAATAAGCTCTGATTTCTCAGCAGAAATCAGAGAAGGCATTGGGATGGCATATATAAAATCTGAAAGAGAAAAATTTCAAACCAAAAATTATATACCCAGAAAAATTGTCCCTCAACATGATGGTGAAATTAGATTTCCAGATAAGCGGAAATTTATTAAAACCAAACCAACTTTACAAGAGATACTAAAGGGAGTCCTTTAAACAGACAAAGAATAATAGCAAACAACAGCCGACCATTAATACAGAAGATGACATAACCCAGAAATCAACACAGCTATGGAAGTATCCAAAGTAAAATAAACTTACAAGATTGTAAACAGGGAACCAGAAACATCAATTGGCAAATGAGGACAATTACAAACCAAAAAGAGAGGGAAAAGTGTCATTACAGAAATTCTAAATGGTGAGGAAGTCAAGAGAGTTGCAAGATAGAATGGAATATCCTAAACTGAGGAAGAAAATTATAAATTACAGTGTAACCTCAAAGGAAAATGATAAACATTCACATCACAATAAAAAAGAGGACACACACAAATATTTAGCAAATATTAAAACAATAGCAACAAAGGAAGTGATAATACTATTCATAAACATATACTATTCATAATATAATATGATACTATTATCATAAACCTCAGCACAGAAAATTATATGGAACAAAGAAACCAGGGACACCATGAAAAAACACATAACAAAATGACAGCAACCAATTCATATTTGTCAATAATTACACTGAATGTTAATGGATTAAATGCACCACTCAAGAAATGGAGAGTTGCAGACCAGAAAACAAAACATAACCCATCAATATGCTGTCTACA
>NW_006921896.1:1123307-1124869 GCF_000298275.1 Orycteropus afer afer
AGCATTGAAATATTGCAAAGCATCTTCTCAGATCACAATGCTATTAACATAGAAATCAACAGCAGGAAGATGAATGGAAAAAGAGCAAACACATGGAAACTGAACAACACCCTCCTTAAGAATGTCTGGGTAAGAGAAGAAATAAAAAATGAAATTAAAAAATTCCTTGAGTGATTCAAAATGGAGTCTCGTCAATAATCACCACACTATTTCCCTCTAGAATCTTGGTGCTTGAAAAACTAGGTACAGCAGTTTGAATTAGGGATTTTGGTGCTCTGAAAAGCTCACTGAGTCAGAGTGCACCAAACTCAGAGGAGTAGAATTAGAGGAAAGGTACAGGGGAAGAAACAAACAGAAAAAGATCTATCCTGTAGAGTGCGGACAGGCAGCCAAAAAAGGCCATTGCTTCCTGGGGGAGCAACCGGCACATGAGAACAGCCATCTAAGACCTCCCTGGGTCAAAGCAGAAGACACTCCATACCAGCAAACCAGCGACTACACCAGCATACCAGCGATCGTTCCAAGGATCTACCTTCAGAACCTGATTTTATCGGTAACTTGGGTCGGCTAGGTGCAAATGGACACATCCAGCACCACTGAAACCCAAGCAGAGAGTCCACTGGTGCTCTAGGAGTGTGGGCTCATTTCCCCCTCAACGGGTCACTGAATAGGCTTGGGTCAGCTTAGCGGCACTCAGAGGTCTGCGCTTGACTTTGTCACTAATATTGGGACCACAGATTACTAGCAGACACTCTCCTAACTACAGTGCACCTGAAACTGAGTGCATCTTTGGTGCCACATGTGGGCAGACTCACAGACAAACTCCTGAGTCAATTGCAGTCTGGGTGGGTTAAGATGGTGCCACAGGGTGGGGGGTGGCGGAGAGAGAAACAAACGGCAGAGGATTGCAGAGCCAGGAAATTGCCTTGGGTTGGCTTTTTGGCACCAAGGGGCCTTGGAAGCAGGGTTTTTGCATGTGTCTGACCTGGGTGGAAAGTGGTAACCCCCTAACAACTGGAGTCTTTACTGAAATTGAGCTGTGGGACTGTAAATAACAGTATGATGACATCAGCAGCAGCCAGCTCAAAGCCCTAGAAACTGCCCCTAACAACAGCAAGCTTTCTTTTTTCTGCTTCCCACCTTCTCCACCAATAACTTAACTCATCCAATAGAAGAAACCACATTCAGCCAACATAAAACCTCCTAGACTGAACTCTAAATCCTCTTTATGACAAACAGAAACCTACATCCACATTCCACACAATGATTTCACCATCACAAAGAAAACTTCAGAGTGACCCAGCATACTTAAATTAATAACTAAATAAAATAAAATACACCAGCTTCAACTTTTCAAAATATTAAACCATAAAACCAAGACAAAACAAATCAACACGTAACCAACAGTTAGACAGCCTCAAAATGTCTAGGAAACAACAGGCAACCTCAAATCAAACAAAAAAAAAAAAAAAACAGAACAAGGCATTAGAAGCAAAACCACAAACAAAGGTCTCATTATACATGGAGGAAGGGGAGGCAATAGAATTATCTGAGAAGGAATT
>NW_006921896.1:1125624-1127898 GCF_000298275.1 Orycteropus afer afer
ATAAAACTGAAGGAAAAGAACTTCCAACCAAGAATCATATATCCAGCCAAATTATCCATCAAGCATGAGGGTGAAATCAAGGCCTTCTCAGACAAACAGAAATTAAGGGATTTTGTGAAAACCAGACCAACCCTACAAGAAATGCTTAAGGAAGTCCTTCCAATAGAGAACCCACAACAGAGATCAACAAAACTGGGATACATAGCATCAACACTAAAACCAAATCAGAAGTAGATACTCAAAATAAGACCATAAAACATTGTGCCTTAAAAACCAAGGAACTCAATCAGCACACAACAACAGCAACTAGGTACAGACCTTCAAATGGAGAGGAAAACAGGACAATGTCTTTGTTGGACCCGAATTTGGAAAGGAGTGTCAGAGCGAGGAACATGACACTGACTCAACAATGCAAAAGCAAAGGAAAAGTTTATTTCCAAGCTCAAGCTGGGATCTCTGCTTACACCGATGCAACGGTTTGGGCAAAAAGACCCCTGGCTCTCTATGTTTTACACTTTTATAAGATTAGTAAGGGGCGGTTACAAACAAAGAGGTTAATTAGTAATGATTGGTACAGAGGATCAGTTCTGTTATTTGGAGGCTGCTGATAGGTGCAAGTGTGGGACTTTCCATTTTCCTGCTAGAGAAGGAGTCCCTCCTCGGGACTTTCCAGGCTTTGGCTTTTCTGATTGGTGTTTGTACAGCGGTGATTTCTTGTAACTAAGTTTATTCTAGTAAATTGAAACTTAAGTAAGAAAAGTGAAACTTAGGCCTGGTGATACCTTGAGTCTTACCTAAATTAATAGTACAAAAACAAGCTAGGCTAGAAACTAAAGCTAGTCACAAAGTTATCTAAGTAAATTATGTTTATTAAAATAGTTGCTACTTAAACTACATATGTATTTTCAAAATTCCTAAGTAACTAGTAAAATAAGTTCCAGTACCTAAGGTTCTCTATTAAACTTGCTACATTCTCTAAGTAAGAAACTAAATGTTTAAGTAACAAACTAAGGTTACTATGTTTCTAAATTTGTTCTTCTGGAGCTCTGGTAGCATAGTGGCTAAGGCACTTGACTGCTAACCAGAAGGCTGGAGGTTCAAACCCACCAGCCACTCCCCGGAAGAAAGATGGGGCAATCTACTTCCGTAGTGATTACTGCCTTGGAAACCCAAGAAGGGGTCACTATGAGTCGGGTCCGACTCAACGGCACATAACAATAACAACACAGTCTTCACAGTACGCACTGCTCTAAAAATGTAGAGACAAGAATATACTCCAAGATAACCACAGAGAAAAGTAAAAATCCTTCTAAGCAAATCCAAAAGGAAGGAAAACATGAGTTTAATAAGCATAAAACCAACTATAAAGAAGGGAGAAAGCATTAGCCAACAAACCGAACTCAGCACAGAAAAGGGTATGGACCAAAGAAACACCAACAACATGACAAAAAAAACACAATCGAATGACAGCAATCAATTCATACCTATTACTAATTACACTCAAGAGGAAGAGAGTGGCAGACTGGATAAGAAAAGAAGACCCATCGATATGCTGCTTACAAGAGACACACCTTAGACACAAAGATAAAAACAAAGTAGAGTTAAGGGATGGAAAAAAATACACTAAGCCTATGGAAACCAAAAAAGAGCAGGAGTAGCAATATTGATTTCTGATAAAATAGACATTAAGGTGAAAAACATTATAAGAGATAAGGAGGGTTGTTGAAAGGGTCAATTGACAAAGAAGATGTTACAATAATAAATATTTATGCATCCAATGAAAGAGCTCCAAAATACGTGAAGCAAATATTAACTGAATTAAAAGGGGTAATAGACAACTCTACAATAACAGTAGGAGACTTTAACACACCACTTTCAAAGAGGGGCAGGTCAACTGGAAAAAAAAAAAAAAAACTCAACAAGGATACAGAAGAACTCAACAGTACAATCAATCTACTCGACCTCATAGACATACACAGAGCATTTCACCCAACAAAAGCACAATTCACATTCTTTTCCAGTGCACATGGATCCTTCTCTAGAATAGACCATATACTAGGACATAAAACAAGCCTAAATAAATTCAAAAGCATTGAAAGACTTCAAAGCATCTTCTCGGACCACAATGCTATAAAACTAGAAATTAATAATAGGAAGAGCAAGGAAAAAGCATCAAACATATGGAAGCTGAACAACTCACTGCTCAAGAACTACTGGGTAAAAGAACAGATAAAAACTGAAATAAAAAAATTCCTAGAAACAAATGAGAATGAA
>NW_006921896.1:1128748-1129697 GCF_000298275.1 Orycteropus afer afer
TATCACTCATGAACATAGATGCAAAAATCTTTAACACAATCCTGGCAAACAGAATCCAACAACATATCAAAAAATTAATATACCTGGACCAAGTGAGACTCATACCAGGTTTACAAGGGTGGTACAACATCAGAAAATCAATCAATGTAATCTACCACATAAACAAAACAAAGGAAAAGAACCATGTGATTATATCAATTGGTGTAGAAAAGGCATTTGATAAAATCCAACTTCCATTCCTTTTCAGAACTCTCAGCAAAATAGTGATAGAAGGGAAATTCTTCAACATAATAAAAGGTATATATGCAAACCCAATGGCCAACATCATTATTAAAAGAGAAAGACTCAAGGCATTCCCCTTATGAACGGGAACCAGACAGGGATACCCTCTATCACCACTTCTATTTAACATTGTATTAGAAGTCCTGGCCAGGGCAATAAGGCAAGAAAGAGAAATAAAAGGCATACAGATTGTCAAAGAGGAAATAAAACTATCTCTATTTGTGGATGATATGATCCTGTACATAGAAAACCCAAGAGACTCAAGAAAACAAAAAAACTACTGGAACTAATAGAGAGGTTCAACAAAGTGGCAGGATACAAGGTCAACCAACAAAATTCAGTTGGATTTCTCTACACCAGCAAGGAGTCCTCTGATAAAGAAATAAGGGAAACAATACCATTTACTATAGCTATGAAAAGATCAAATATCTAGGAATAAACTTCACCAGAGACACAAAAGCCCTATACAGAGAAAACTATAAAACACTGCTACAAGAGACAACAAGGACACTACATAAATGGAAGAACCTTGTTCATGGATAGGTAGACTAAACATTGTGAAAATGTCAATACTGGGGAGTTCCGGCAAGATGGCGAACTAGGCACAAGGACTGCACAGACGCTCTTCAACAAAGAAAAGGGAAACCAATTAACACAGACACAGAAG
>NW_006921896.1:1134202-1136612 GCF_000298275.1 Orycteropus afer afer
CCGAGGAGTGGCTGGTGGGTTTGAACCGCCAGCCGTCTGGTTAGCAGGCAAGTGTCTTAGCCACTATGCTACCAGAGCTCCCATGTAAAGGATAGAGACCTCAAATAAGCAGAGCACTTCTCAAGAAGAAAACAAAGTGGGAAGTCTCACACTCCCAGACACTAAGAACTACTATACAGCCACAGTAGTCAAACAGCATGGTATTTGTACAATGATAGAGAGATAGACCAATGGAACAGAATCAAAAGTTCAGATATAGACCAATCCATCTATGAACAACTGATCAATGACAAAGGTCCAAAACCCATTAAATGGGGAAGAGACAGCCTCTTTAACAAGTGGTGCTGGCAAAACTGGATATCCACCTTTAGAAAAATGAAACAAGACCCATACCTCAGTCCATACATTAAAAAAAAAGAAAAAAAGAAAAAAGAAAAAAAAACTCAAGCTGGATCAAAGACTTAAATGTAAAACCCAAAACTATAAAATTTATGAAAGATAAAATAGGGAGCCCTAATTTACAGCATAGACTATCAAGCATAACCCAGAATGTGCAGGAGATAGAAGAGAAACTAGATGATTGGGATCTTTTAAAAATTAAACTCTTGTGCTCATTCAAAGACTTCATCAAAAGGGTAAAAAGAGAACCTACAGATTGGGAGAAAATACTTGCCTATGACATATCTGATAAAGGACTTATCTCCAAAATCTATAGAAAACTTCAGAACCTCAACACTAGAAAGACAACCAAATTCACAAATGGGCAAAAGACTTGAACAGATACTTCATCAAAGAAGATATACAGGCAACCAACAAACACATGAGAAATCTCTCACGATCATTAATCATTGTTGTTGCTGTTGTTATGTGGCGTCAAGTCAGACTCGGCTCATAACGACTCCTCCTTGGGTTTCTGAGGCAGTATCACTACGGAAGTAGATTGTTCCATCTTCCTTCCGAGAAGTGGCTGGTGGGTTTGAACCGACAGCCTTCTGGTTAGCAGTCAAGAGATGCAAATCAAAACAACAATGAGATATCATCTCACCCCAGCAATAATAGCAAAGTTTAACAGGTCAGAAAGTGACAAATGCTGGTGAGGTTGTGGAGAGATGGGAACTCTTGTGCACTGCTGGTGAGTTTGTAAAATGGTACAACCATTGTGGCAAATGGTATGGCATTTCCTTAAAAAACTGAAAATTGCAGTACCATTTGGCACAGCAATTCCATTACTAAAGAGATGAGAGGTAGTGCATGAACAGACATATGTACACCTATGTTCATTGTACCACAGTTCACCACATCAAAGAAATGGAAATAACCTAAATGCCTATCAGTGGATGAGTGGATAACCAAATTGTGGTACAGTCACACAATGGAATACTATGCTACAGTAAAGAACAATTGAGGGATACACGAATCATCTCTCAATGTGGATGAACTTGGAGGACATTATGCTGAGTGAAATAAGTCAATTGCAGAAGAACAAGTACTATATGAGCCCATTACTGTAAAAAGACGGAGAGGGTTTTGCTTGGGAAAAGGAAATAACTTAGTAGGTTACCAGGATGGGGAGGGAAGGGGAGGAATTAATTTGGGCATAGTTGGGGCCTACACGCTGACATGGGTAGGGGGAGGGATATATGGGAAGGATATATTACCACTATGATAACATTAGGAAATTGGAGGACACCGAATTGTGCACATGAAAGATAGAGGACAGATGCTAATACCAACCAATGTGTCCACAATGCCACATAGCCATTGACACCAAACACTAGACTATACTGATAAACACATAAACACCTAAGATGATCAGACAGTGGTCAGTGAACAGAAGTATTCTCTAGACCAAGGATAGATTTGTCTGAGGCTAATCTTGCACAGACACCAGTGATACAAGATACCTGCAGTCCTTACAGAAACAATAGAAGATGAACACAGAGTAATCCCTCACAGGCAACCAGACACTATGGAAGAGAGATCCACTAGATCTAGTATCTTAGGATCATAGTACCATGGGACACCAGACTCAGTTGGCACAACAAAATACATAAAAACATTGCTCCACATCCTACATTGGTGAGTAGTGACTGGGGTCTTAAAAGCTTTCAAGCAGTCATCAAAGATTCAGCTAATGGTCTCCTAGCATCAGAAGTGAAGAAGAACACACACACACACACAAAAGGCATTTAGAAGCAATCAGCCCTAGGACATGATGGCCCTCAGGACCAGAAGAACTAGACGGTGCCAGCTACCAATGCCAACCACTCAGGAAAGGATCGAATCTGGAGATCCTGGATAGAGTGGGAGGGAAAACGTGGAACAAAATCCAAAAACTCAATAATGACCAGAATTACTGGTCAGATGAAATCTGGTGAGATCCCCAATACTATGGCTCTGGAATACATTC
>NW_006921896.1:1137332-1138821 GCF_000298275.1 Orycteropus afer afer
GAGAATACAAATAACATGAATAAGAAACGAAATGGGCAACAACACAACAGTACCAACTGAAATAAAAAGGATAATATCAGGATACCATGAAGAACTGTACTCCAACAAATTTGAAAATCTGGAAGAAATGGACAGATTTCTAGAAACACAATACTTACTTAAACTAAAACAGACTGGGATGGAAAAGTTGAACAGACCCATACAAAAGAAGAAATTGAACAGGTCATAAAAAAATTGCCAACAAAAAAAGTCCTGGCCCAGACAGTATCACTGGAGAACTCTACCAAATGTTTAGAGAAGAACCAAGATCAATTCCACTCAAACTATTCCAAACATAGGAAAGGATGGAATCCTCCCTAATTTATTTTATGAAGCAAGCATAAACTTGATACCAAAACCAGGTAAAGACATCACTCTAAAGGAAAACTACAGATTAATATCTCTCATGAATATAGATGCAAAAATCATCAACAAAATCCTAGCCAATACACTCCAACTATATATCAAGAAAATAATTTGTTATGATCAAGTGAGGTTCATATCAGGTAGGCAAGGATGGTTCAACATTAGAAAAGCAATCAACATCATCCACCACATAAATAAAACAAAGAAAAGAACTACATAATCATATCAATCAATGCAGAAAAGGCATTTGATAAAATCCAACACCTATTCCTACTAAAAACTCTCAGCAAAATAGGAATAGAAGAGACATTCCTCAACATAATAAAGGGCATCTATGCAAAACCAACAACCAATATTATTCTCAATTGAGGGAGCCTGAAACCATTCCTCTTGTGCACAGGAACCAGAGAAGGATGCCCTCTATCACCACTTCTACTCAACATTGTATTGAAAATGCTATTCAGGGCAATAAGGCAAGAAAGAGAAATAAATGGCATCCAAATTGGTAAGGAAGAAGTCAAACTATCCCTATTTGCTGATGACATGATCCTATACCTAGAAAACCAAAGAGACTCAGTCAAAAATCTACCTGAACTAATTTGAGAGATTTAGCATAATAGCCAGATACAAGATTAACAAGCAAAAATAATTGGATTCCTCTACACCAGCCAAGAGATTGCTGAAAAAGAAATAAGGAAATAAATACCATTCACAATAGCTACCAAAAAGAATTAAATACTTGGGAATAAATCTTACCAGGGACACAAAAGACCTGTATAAAGAAAATGATAAAAGACTACTTCAAGAAACCATAAGAGATCTACATAAATGGAAGAACATACCATGATCATGGATAGGAATATTGAACATTGTGAAAATGTCAATTCTACCCAAAGCAATCTATCTATACATCCAATGCAATCTCAATCCAGATCCCATCAACAATATTTAATGATATGAAAAAACCAATCACTAACTTTATATGGAAAGGAAAGAGACCCCAGATAAGCAAAGCACTATTGAAGAACAAAGTAGGAGTTGGCAGACAATGGGCCTATAAGTTCATGTGAATGATCAGAATTCC
>NW_006921896.1:1140034-1153294 GCF_000298275.1 Orycteropus afer afer
TGTCTGTTTAATAAATGGTGCTGGCAAAACTAGATATCCATTTGCTCAAAATGAAACAAGATATGTACCTCACACCATACACAAAAACTAACTGCAGATTGATCAAAGACTTAAGTGTGAAACCTAAAACTATAAAGTTTCTCGGGGAAAAACTAGGAGCAAATTTAGGAGCCCTAATATATATGGCATGGATTGCTCTGGTGGCGTACTGCCTAAGGCATTTGACTGCTATCCAGAAGGCTGCCAATTCAAACCCACCAGCCTCTCCTCAGGAGAAAGATTGGGCAATCTACTTCAGTAGTAATACCACCTCAGAAATCCAAGGTGGGGTTGCTATGAGTCGAATCAACTCAACAGCAGTGAGTTTGGTTTGGTTTTGGAATATACAGCATAAATAAACTATTAAGCATAACCCAAAATGCAGAAACAGTAGAAGATAAACTAGATGAATGGGCCCTTCTAAAAATTAAATTTTTATGTGCTTCCAAAGACTTTTCCAAGAGTCAAAGGAGAGCCTACATATGGAGGAAAAAATATTTGGCAATGACATATCTGACAAGGGATTTATCTCTAGAATTTATAGAAATCTCCAACACCTCAATAAAAAAAAAGAAAATAATTCAATTAAAAAATGGGCAGAAGACATGAATAAACTCTTCACAAAAGAGGATAATCAGGTGGCCAAAAAACATATGAAGAAATTCTCACAACAATTAGCCATTAGAAAGATGCAAATCAAAACAACAATGAAATACCATCTTGCACCAGCACTAGTAGCAAAGTTCAAGACAGAAAATAACAAACGCTGGCAAGGATGTGGAGAGATTGGGACTCTCATACACTGCTGGTGGAACTGGGACTGTAAAATGGTACAACCACTGTGGAAAACAGCATGGAGATTCTTTAAAATGTTGAAATTAGAAGTACCATTTGACCCAGCCATCCCATTACTACATAAGTATCCTAAAGAAGTGAAAGCCATGACAAGAACAGACATGTACATCCATGTTCATCGCAGTACTATTTACAATAGCCAAAAGATGGAAACAACCTAGGTGTCCATCAACTGAATGGATAGCCAAACTATGGTATACATACACACAATGGAATACTATGCAACCATAAAGAATAACGTAGAATCTGCAAAACATCGTATAACATGGATTAACTTGGAGGATATTATACTAAGTGAAATAAGTCAATCACAGAAGGAGAAAAACTGTTTTAGTCTTGTTATTGTAAAAAGTCAAGGAAAGGTTTATACGTGGAAGGAAATTTTCTTTGTTGCTTATCAGGGATGGGAGGGGAAGGGAGAGAACACTGTTAGATAGGTAGAGACAAGTATTGATTTGGGTGAAGAAAAAGGCAGTGTACCAAATATGAGTTATCAACATGGTAGCGTTGAGACGTAGAGAGGTGCATAGGAGGTACAGACAATAAAGATGAACCCTTTTGCACATACAGTATTGTGTTGTCAGTGAAGGGAAACATATATGGGTAGATACATGGGTGGACAGGCTGAACTATTAGGTATGTCTATGCAGCGGACAGTGTGCCCAAGACCATGTATAAGGTTGACAGATAATGTTTCTACAAGTGTGTTAGTATGTTCTGTAAGAATTCCCAGGTATATAGTAGAGCTGACAAGGGACAAGGTTATAATCACTTCTTGGCCACAGCCAGCTACACAGAGGGAGAAAGTAGTTGGATCTGTGCTTGGGACCATCATCACAGGGGACATCAAGCTCAATTGGCATAACATACTACACAAAAACATTGTTCCACATTCTACTTTGGTGAGTAGTGACTGGGATCTTAAAAGCTTGCAAGTGTCCATCTAGATGCAATGATGGGTCTCTCCTCATCCAGTGCAAAGAAGAATGAAGAAAAACAAAGACTCATGAAAACAATTATTCCAAGTGACTGATACACCATGCAATCCTCAGCCTATATGACTATGAGACCAGAAGAACTAGATGGTGCCCGGTACCACTGTCAGCCACTCAGAGGGGGATCTATGTAGGATATCCTGGATAGAGAGGGAGAACAATGTGGAACAAAACTCAAAATCATCAAAAAAAAAAGGGGAGGTACCAGGTTTGCTGGTCTAATAGAGCCTGATGGAGCCACTGAGACTATGGCCCCTAGCTGCCCTTCAGGTCTGGAATTGAACCCACTCCTATGGCTTCCAGCCAAACAAAAGACAGGCATGTGAGGTGAATATTTACATTAGGTAGATACACTCCTTGAAGAGAACAATCATGGGAGAATAGACGGGCAGCGTATGCACAGGGAAACGGCTCAGGGTCTAGGATTGCATGGAGAGAAGGATATTGGAAAGAGGTAACTATGGGGAGGAAGTGGGAGGGGAGCTGTTGCATTGTGGTAGATTGTAGTCAATGTCATGAGACAAAATGTTTGTGAGCAGCTACGGAAAGTGAATTTTTCTGTAAACTTTCACCCAAATCACAATACAAAAAAAATAATAATAATAAAATGAATAATGTAGCTACGTAATACAGTTATGATGGTAATAATTAGCTGTTGGTGGTGGTTATAATTTTCTAAGAAGAGTTTAAATTATCCACTAAAATATTGAACCTTGGAGTCTCATAATGATACAAATCTTGATTATTGAATTTTGGAGTTACTGAATAGATTGGAATATTTGTAACTCAGAAGTTGAATGTCTCAACTATGTGTCATGCACATTACCTTTTAAATACACTACCAAGCTGAATAGATAGGTTTCATCAACACTGAATTAAGGTTCCATAAAACAAATAGTTTTGCTTTTGTTTGCTTGTTTGCTCCTTTTTTTGTTTGTTTTTATTTTATTGTTGTTATTCTTTTGATATTTGGTTTTTTTTTTTTTTTTTTTCTTAAGGAAAGCCATTTAAAAATAATTCTTGTTCAAGGAAAGGTTTATAGATGGAAGGAAACTTTCTCTGTTGGTTACCAGGGGTGGGACGGAAGGAGAGGGAACACTGTTAAATAGGTAGAGAAAAGTATTGATTTGGGTGAAGAGAAGGGCAGTGTACCAAATATGAGTCATCAACACCATGGCATTGAGGAAGAGGAAAACATAGAGAGTGCATGGGCCATACAGACAATAAAGACGAACCCTTTTGCACATATAGTACTGCATTGTCAGTGAAGGCAAACATTGACATATGGGTGGATAGATGTGTGGACAGACTGAACTATTAGGTATGTTGATGCAGGGAGGAATGTGCCCATGATGGTTGGCAAACGATGTTTCTACAAGTGTATTTGTATGTCACGTAAGAATTTCCAGGTATATAGTAAAGCTGAAAAGGGGCAAGTTTGTAGTTACTTCTCAGCCACAGACAGCTACCTGGGGAAAGCAAGTAGTTAGTCCTATGGCCTCAGGACCATGGTTGCAGGGGACATCAATCTTAATTGGCATAATATACTACACAAAATCATTGTCCCACATCCTACCTTGGCAAGTAGCAACTGGGATCTTAATAGCTTGCAAGTAGCCATCTAGATGCAACAATGGGTCTCTCCTCATCCAGAGCAAAGAATAATGAAGGAAACCAAAGACACATGGAAACAATTAGTCCAAGGGACTGATACACCATGTGATCCTCAGCCTATATGACTATGAGACCAGTACTTGATGGTGCCCAGATACCACTGTCAACCACTTGAATGAGATCTATGTAGGAGATTCTGCATAGAGTGGGAGACCAATGTGGAGCAAAATTCAAAATAATTATCAAATAAATAAATAAAGGATCAGGTTTTCTGGTCTGATAGAGCCTGGTGAAACCGCTGAGACTATGGCCCCTAGCTGCCCTTCAGGTCTGGAATTGAATCCTGTGGCTTCCAGCCAAACAAAAGATAGACATATGAGCTACACATTTACATTAGGTAGATATACTCCTTGGAGAGATCAATCCTGGGAGAATAGAATGATTGTGTATGCACAGGGAGACAGCTCAGGGAGGATGAGTGCATGAGAGAGAAGGACATAGGGAAGAGATAACTATGGGGAGGAAGTGAGAAGAGAGCTGTTGCATTGTGGAAAATTGCAATCAATGTCATGACACAAAGTGTATGTGAAGCGCTGTATGGAAAATGAATTAGCTTTATAAATTTTCACCCAAATCACAATAAAATATTTTTTAAAAATATAATAATAATTCTTGTTAGTAGAACTAATATGCGTAAATACTGTTTGTCAAATTTTAATTTATCTAGGAATGCATTGAGGACCTTGTTTCAAATGCATATTTCCAGGCATTTTCTTCCAGGAAATCTTACTCCGAATGTCTGAAATGAGACCTAGAAATCGAAATTTGTAACAGAAGATTCAGATAGCATGCTAAGAAATGTTGATATAGGGGAAAAATCAAGGGTACCAGACTAACATGGCACAGTAAGAAGCTCTATACACCTATCTGTAATGCAGAGTTGCCGAGACACCCGAACATGGAGTTGTTTCAGAGAAATAGTTTATTAGCACTCCCGGGTGAGGTTCTCGTGCCCTAGCATCAAGGCCAGAGAAGTCCCACCCCCAGGCAGGGGGGATAGATTCTTATAGACACAGAGAGGACTTAATTGGGGACACTAAGGAAATGGCAGGGTCCAATTAGGTGTTGGCACGGGTCTGCACTTAATTAGCATGAGGGGGCTTCACAGGAGGAAGTTTGTTATTAGGTGGGACTTTCCAGCCTGGGCGGGTTTTGTCACCTCGGTTGTCTTATCAAGCTGTCTCATCAGAGCCTGACACCCGGAGGAAGCTGCTAACTGAAATGTTGGTGGCTTGAGTTTACTCTGGCCTAACACTATTCTCTCGCAGAAAAATTAAAAAAAAAGAAAGAAGAGAGAGAGTGAAATGACAATATTAGCAATACTAGCTAGCCTTGTCAGAACTCTGGTGAACAGTTGGGGAATCAGGACAAAATAAATAAATAAATAAATCTCACAAAAATAAGAACCACAACAACAAAAAAAAAAAAGGTAAAGAACAGAGAAGGATGTTCCACTCAAAGATTCAAAGGAACAAATTAAGCTGACAGAAACCATCCTTGAGGAAGACCAGACACTGGACATACTAGACACAAATTTTGAAATAATTGTTTCAAATATAATCAAAGACCTAAAGTAAAATAAGGACAGAATTTAACAGAAATCTACTAGGGAGATTCAACAGAGGATGTAAACTGGCAGAAAAAGGAATATGTGAACTTCAAGAAAGGAAACTTGAAATGATTTTCAATTTGCAGAGGAAAAGGAAACAAGAATATAGATAAGTGAACAGAACATAAGAGATCCATTGGACACTGCATACATATGCAGGTTGCTCCAAAATTCCAAGGAGCCATAAGACTGTTAGGATGAGGATTCCACCCAGTGGTATCAAGCACTCCATGAGTGCTATATTCATCTAGTGTGATAGTGCCACACACATGAGACACTTGCAAAGTGTTGGTGAGTGAAAACTGTTTATTATTAACAGAACGTAGCTTACTGTTATTCATAGATAACACTGACCAAGATAACTATATAGAGATCAAACACCAAAGTAATCATCCAGAATCCCTGGCCTTTTATCCTCCTTTTATCCTTTTCTTCTCCAAAACTTCATGCTTCCCTGAGTCAGAAGTCATTCCATTGAATTCTACTTTTATTGACACTTATTTATTGTATTAAACCAGAGTCCAAGTATTCAACTGACCCTTCCCTGGACAGTCCAGACCCCCGCTGCCTCATGCAGCTGACTCAGGGCTAGTTCAGCAAGTGTGAGCCACAAGTTAGAAAGTTCACATTACTTTCCACACTTCAGACCAATCACAAATTAGGGAGCTCATACGACTTCCTCCATGTTAAACCAGTAGGCCAATAATTTATCGCTATCTTTACTTCTGGACTGCTAAAAGAACTAACAGATCTGTCCTGGAGGAAGTGCAGCCAGAATGCTCCTTGGAAGCAAGAATGGCCAGACTTCGTCTCACCTATTTTGGTCATGTTGTAAGAAGGGACCATTCCCTAGAGAAGGATGTCATGCTTGGTAGGGTGGAGGGTCGACGAAAGAGGGGGAGGCCTTCAAGGAGATGGATTGATACGGTGGCTGCGATGATGGGCTCAAGTATAGCAGGGATTGTGGGGCTGGCGCGGGATCGGGCAGTGTTTCCTTCTGCTGTGCATGGGGTCGCTATGAGTCGGAAACGACTCGACGGCACTTAACAACAACAACAACATCTTTACTTCAGCAGAGAAAAGATATAAACACAAAAAGGATCTATATAAAGAGATGCACAAGTGAGGACAGGACAGAGGTCTCCGTGTGGAGCTTCATATCCCCAGAGGAATGCAGTCCTACCACATGCAATGTCCATCCAGAAGATGGTGATACCAATGGTTAGGTGCTTGGTTGCTAATAAAAGTTTAGCAGTTCAAACCCACTGAGCAGCCCCATGGAAGAAAGATCTGGTGATCTGCTCCTATAAGGATATAGCCTAGAAAACCCTATAGCATAGTTCTGCTCTGTTACATGGGGTTGCTATGTGTCAAAATTAATTTGATGAGCTCTTAACAACAAGCCTTTATTGGCTTGTGCATAGTCAATGATAAGGCCACATTGCACATGCATTCAACAAATATGTATGATCAATTTCACCATGCCCCTCTCCCTTCCTGAATATAATTGTAAAAGTGGTCTTTGGGGCTCCTGGTACATTTACACATAAGGCCTCTCTAATTGTTGTCAAATTTCGAGTTTTCTTTAGGTAACCAGAAATAAAAGCCAAACCAAATTCTTTATTCTACAAACACCATTGAGTAAACCAATATACACAATATTGCAAAGACTCAAAACAGGAGTATGTAGAACAATGTTCATTGTAGCATTTTTCACAATAGCCAAAAGATAGAAATAAACCAAGTGTCAATCAAGAGATAAATGGATATACAAAATGTAGCATCCACCTATAAAGAGAAAGGACGTTCTCATACATGCCACCACAGAGATGAACTTTGAGAATATTGTACTTAGTAAATAAGTCAGACACAAAGACCAAAGATTGTATTATTCCAGTTATATGAAATACCTAGAACAGGAAAATCATTAAAACAAAAGAAGTATTAGTGGTTATGGGAGACTAGAAGAGAAGAGAATGAGGAGAGGCAAGAAGAAAGGGAGGAAAGGAGAGAGGAATAGAGGGAGGGAGGGAGGGAGGGAAGAAATCTCTCTCAGACTGGCATCACATGTTGTTTGAAAATTATGGTGACACATTGTTGTTGACAATGCCAGAGGAGGGGTCATCTATGTGATTGAAGATTGCATGATTGCGTGAAAGATCAGGTTGATATTTTATAATGTTAAAATAATTAGATTATGCTGATTTTTTTTTTAATTATACTGTTTGTATAGTCTTGTTGAGGCTTTTAAAATCACTTTTTAAGTGATTTTAAGGCACTTAGGCTGCATCTTGAACAGTAGCTAAAGCTGTTATCTATCCATAGGGCACTGCCTTACATTTTGGTATTCAACCATTCAGTTTCATCCTCACTCTAGCCCAATCTTAGCTACAATTGACACCTGAAATTGCTATTACAGATATTTGACATGAAATTTGCTATATTTCAGAATATTTTTAAAAGTAACTCAACACATTCAAAAAGTACAGTACTTCCTTTGGAATTACTCTACAAAATACAATATAGATTCTATACCAAGCTTTCTGATACATTTTTCTTAGAACTAATAATAGACAACACCACTTATCTGTCAGTTTGTTATACTATGGTGGCTTACTTGTTGCTACGATTCTGGAAGCTATGCCAACTACTAGACTAAGACAGACTAGAAAGAAAGATCTGGTGGGTTATTTTTTTAAATAAGCCCATGAAATCACCGTGGGTCACAACATATTATTGTCCAGTGTAGTGCTAGAAGATGAGCCCCCTAAACTAGAAGTCACTCACAACAACACAGTGGCTGCAACAATGGATTCAAACATAATAACATTCCTGAAGACAACACAGGACTGGACAACATTTCCCTCGGTTATACATGAGGGCCTCACGAATCAGAGCCAACTCAGTGGCAACTAACAACAACAGCAAAAAATAAGAGAAATATTAAACCACATTAAATATTTATAATTCCACCCTAACAGCTTAGTATCTATTAACTTACTTATATCCTCATGCACTAGTTATGATTGTTCTCATTTTTATTTTTAATAGTCTCAAGAATTTTGTTAACTTGTCTTCTGTGCTACTTGTAAAGGGAAGAATAAAGATGCAAACTCAGATCTCTAAACTGATTCCAAATCCCATGCTTTTAAGCACTCAACTATGGGGTTTCTTTGGTTACATATATATTCTCAAAATTTTCTTCTAAGATTTTTATTCTCTTATTTTTTTACATTAGGAGCTCTGGTAGTGTAGTGCCTAAGACACTTGACTTCTAACCAGAAGGCTGGCAGTTCAAACCCACCAGCCACTCCTCGGAAGGAAAGTTGGACAATCTAGGTCTGACTCAATGGCACATAACAGCAACAACATTTTTTTACATTTAAGTTATTACTTAATCTTGTGCTTATGTTTATATATGGTGGGAGATATCAGTGCAATTTTATTTTCTTTCAGACTGACAGATAATTAGGCTAATACTAACTTAGTGAACATTTCTAACCCTAAAGATTAAAACACACACACATCTTTGAATGGCATTATTCTATTGTTCTTAACAGATTATAACTGGTCCATCTAATATTATATAGCTAGACACAACATTAGATCTTTAGGCTGGAGTTCTGTTGGAAAGAGTTAGCTGTGTATGTTCATTGTGGACCTGATTTTCTCAGCCAACAGAAGCTAGCATTCATATGACTGTTGAATAACATAAGGTGAAACTCCAATATCTCCTAATACACTGACTTTGATTCATTGATTTATATAAGATCTTAGGGGTCTCCTAAAGAAAAGCTCTGCCCACACAAGAATTCAACCATACAAAAAATGTATGTGTGAAATATATGTGTGGTGGATTACTTCTTGCTATGATGCTGGAAGCTGTACCAACTACTGGACTAGGAAGGACTAGGAAGAAAGGACTGGTAATCTATTTCCTAAGATTAGCCAGTGGAAACCCCACAGATCACAATGATCCCACCCACAACTGATCAGTATGATGGTGCAGGACCAGGCAACTTTTTCTTCCACTCTGAATGGGGTCAGAGTCAGGGTCACCCTGAGTGGGGAGCTGACTCAAGGGCAGCTAACACCAACAATGACTAAGTGTCAGGCACTGACATTTAAATATTTTTTAAGACAACCTTCAAGATTCTTTCTAAATCTGATGGTTTGAATGGTGTCAAAACCTCTTTGAATTTTTAGATGGTTGATAACAAAGTAGATTCAATGAAAGGATTCAGCAAAAGAGACTCTCCCAAGATTTGTGAAGGTTAAGAGGAGTAACAATGAATATTTCAAGAAATTTTCCTAATTTCAATACCAACTCAATAATGAGTCATTTGTCATTGAAGGCACAATGGATTACTTGGAGAACACTCCAGTAATTGGAGAGAGTATGAATTCTTTTGCAAAAGAAGATCCCCAGAGAGATTCCACAGCCTGTCTCAGCATTTGGTATAAATGCCAACATTGGGTAGAGTGTCTAACATCATGTAGATGTTTAATAAATCAAAGCATCAGGATATTACAACTGAGAGGGACCTTAGAGATCAAAGTGGTTGATTATGATTGACATTCTTCCCTCCTGAAAACACACTGAGAGCATACATTAGCAAAATGAATTTTTGCACATTTATTACTCTCAATAAAATCTGCTTCTTGGGATATAAAGCAGTAGTTTTCAGAATATTCCTGTAATTTACAAAATAATGCCTCATCATTTCAATGTCCATTAACTAGAAACTCTTTTATATAAATGTGACATCATTGTCTACAACTTTAAATAAATGCATTCAAATAAGTTGTATCACAGAAGACATCCAACTTTTTAATGAATAATATAGAACTCCATATCCCTGAAATCTCAACTATTAAAATCTCTATTCTATTTCACTAATCAGTGATGTTGTTGTTGTTGTTATATGCTGTGGAGTTGGACCCGACTCATAGCAACCCCTCCTCGGGTTTCCAAAGTGGTATCACTAAGGAAGTAGGTTGCCCAATCTTCCTACTTGAATGTAATGTTCTTCACCAAAAGTCTGGTCTTGTACCAAATAGAACTAACTTATTGTTCTAACTCAACCATAAAACAGGATCAGATAATGAGTATAGGGTGCTGTTAACTCGTGAGTCATGTGCATTTTCAAAATAGAAAATCAAGAGCATTTCTGAAGAGATGGAAGAGGGAAAGGTCAAAGCCTTCTTTCAACACTCTGAGTTCTAAAATAGTATGTATAAGGTAACAAAATTCGTTTGATGTAATATTTCCCTTAATATGTTAATAATACAAAAGCTACTGATTTATTCTCATGGTTCCTAATGTTATACTAGAAAGGATGAATACTAATTAGAGATAAAACTTGCCAGCCAGAAATCAATCCCAGTAAGAGCTGACTGGACTTAGAGTATGAATTTTCTAAGGAGCCACCATTCCCACCACACCCCTCATCTTAATATTTAGACTCCCCTCTAAATGACAAATAGCTATTTGACACACTGCAAGCAGAAGTGGTATCTAAAGCAAATACAAATGATTAAATTTTCCCCCCTAATTTTTTTTTTAATTTTTATTTTTAAATGTCTTCTGGACTTATAGCTGCTAATTGAAAGGAAATCTGAAACAGGACTAATAGTACACGTGAACCACAGCCTCTTCTAAATGGATACCAGAAGAGCTAGATGTTGCCCAGCTACTACTACTGACTGTTCTGACCAGGAACACAATAGAAGTTCCTGGGTAGAACGGGAGAAACATATAGAACAAATTAAAATTCCTAAAAAGGTCAGACCTATTGGACCAATAAAAGGAGCTCTGGTTACATCATGTTTAAAGCATTCAGCTGCTAATCAAAAGGTCAGTGGTTCAAACCCACCAGCTGCTCCATGGGAGAAAGATGTGGCAGTATGCTTCCATAAAGATTAACGGCCTTGGAAATCCTATGGGGCAGTTTGACTACACCCTAAATGTTTGCTATGGATTGGAATTGACTCTATGGCAGTAGGGTTTATTTTGAGGGAGGTGCAAAGAGTACTGGACCAATAGAGACTAGAGGAACCCCTAAAAATATAGTCCTAAGATATCCTTTGAAAGTGGAACTGAAGCTAGTTCTGAAGGTCACCTTTCAGCCACATAACAGAATAGCTTATAACACCCATGAATAATGGGCTCCCTTAAAACAATCAACAAGACCAAGTGGTCAAAATATACCCAAAAGCAAAGATGAAAAGGCAAGGAAGGAAAGAGAAGATAAATCAATGGAAACAAAACAAACAATGGAAATAATGAGAATGCTGACACATTGTGAAAATTGGAACCAATGGAACAATTTGTATTACAATTGTTACAAGGGAAGCTAATTTGCTGTGTAAACTTTCACCTAAAACACAATAAAATATTTTTTAAACAAAGGTAATCTGAGTATTGGTAACATAATGCCTGAGGCACTTGACTGCTAACCAGAAGGCTGGCGGTTCAAACCCATTAGCCACTCCTCGGAAGGAAGATAGGGCAATCTACTTCCGTAGTGATACTGCCTTGGAAACCGAAGGAGGGGTTGTTATGAGTCGGGTCCCACTCGACGGCACATAACAACAACAATGGTAATAGAGTTTAATTAAGGTCAGGTGGTACAGTGGTTAAAGCACTCAGCTGGTAACTGAAAGGTCAGCAACTCAAACCCACCAGTAGCTCCACAGGAGAAAGAAGTGGCAGTCTGCTACTGTAAAGATTTACGGCCTTGGAAACCCTATGGGGCAGTTCTATTTTGTCTTATAGTGTTACACTGAGTCAGAATCAACTCAACAGCAGTGGGTTTAGTAATAGAATTTAGGATTCCTTGTTGTTATTGTTGTCAGGGGCAATCGAGTCTTCTCTGACTCATAGTGACCCTAGGTACAACAAAATACTGTCCAGTCCTATGCCAACCTCACAATCCTTGTTATGCCTGAGCCCATTGTAGCCACTGTGTCAGTCCATCTTGTTGAGGGTCTTGCCCTTTTTTACTGACTCTCTACTTTATCAAGCATGATATCCTTCTCCAGGGAATGGTCCCTTCTGATAGCATGACCGAAGTAGATGAGACGAAGGAGCATTCCAGCTGCACTTCTTCCTCAACAGATCTGTTTGTTCTTCTGGAAGTTCGTGGTATTTTCAGTGTTCTTCACCAACACTACAATTCAAAGGCATCAACTCTTCTTCAGTCTTTCTTATTCATTGTCCAGCTTTCACATGCATATGGGGCAAATGAAAATACCATGGCTTGGGTCAGATGCACCTTAATCTTCAAAGTGACATCTTTGCTCTTTAACACTTTAAGGAGATCTTTTGCACAGATTTGCCCAGTGCAATATGATGTTTGATTTCTTGACTGCTACTCTCATGGGTGTTGATTGTGGATCCAAGTAAAATGAAATCCCTGACAACTTCAATCATTTTTGTTTATTGTGATGCTGCTTATCGGTCCAGTTGTGAGGATTTTTGTTTTCCTTATGATGAAGTGTAATCCAAATTGAAGAGTGTAATCTTTGATTTTCATCAGTAAGTGGTTCAAGTCATCTTCACTTGCAGCAAGCAAGGTTGAGTCACCTGAATATTGTAGGTTGTTAATGAGTCTTCCTCCAATCCTGAAGCCACATTCTTCTTCTCATAGTCCAGCTTCTTGGCTTATTTGCTTAGCATACAGATTGAATAAATATAGTGAAAAAAATACAACCCTGACACACACCATTCCTGATTATAAACCATGCAGTATCCCTTGGTCTGTTTAAATGACAGCATCTTGCTCCATGTATAGGTTCCTTGTCAGCACAATGAAGTGTTCTAGAAGTCCCATTCTTCATGATGTTATCCATAATCTGTTATGATCCATAGGCTCAAATGCCTTAGGACTTGATGAATGGTGCAAATTGTTAAGTCCTCACTACTTGTAAGCCTCAGGGACAACTCAGGGACGCAAAAACATCAGGGCAGAAGAGAAGGAGAAAGGGGATTAAAAGCCAGGAAGCCAGACAGAGGTACAGTCAGCCACAGGGACCCAGTTGGGGGTGATACGAGAGGTCTCCAACAGCAAGACAAACTTGTTTGTC
>NW_006921896.1:1156046-1175209 GCF_000298275.1 Orycteropus afer afer
ACCTATTTTGGTCATGTTGTAAGAAGGGACCATTCCCTGGAGAAGGATGTCATGCTTGGTAGGGTGGAGGGTCGATGAAAGAGGGGGAGGCCTTCAAAGAGATGGATTGATATGGTGGCTGCGATGATGGGATCAAGTATAGCAGGGATTGTGGGGCTGGCACGGAATCGGGCAGTGTTTCATTCTGCTGTGCATGGGGTCGCTATGAGTCAGAAACAACTCGACGGCACTTAACACCAACAACAACAATGTATGGTAGCATTGTGCCTAAGGCATTTGACTGCTAACCAGAAGGCTGGTGGTTCAAACCACCACCACTCCTCAGAAGGAATGTTGGGCAATCTATTTCCATAGTGATACCACCTCAGAAACCCCAGGAGACATTGCTATGAGTTGGGTTCAACTCGACAGCAGTGAGTTTGGTTTATATATATAATTTATTTGTTGTTGTTGAGAACACATACAGCAACAAAGAAAAACAAAAACAAAAACAGAACAGCCATTTTGAAAAACAAAAACAAAAACAGAACAGCCATTGATTCAATTCCAACTCATAGTGATCCCCACTGGGATTCCAAAGCTGTAAATCTTTTGGAAAGTAGATTGTCTCATCTTCCTTCCATGGAGTGGCTGGTGGGTTTGAACCACTGACCTTTTGTTAGCAGCCAAATGTCTTGCTAGTACACCAACAGAGCAAAGCGCATACCAATTCAAGTTTCTATAGTGACACTGATTATATTCTTTGAGTTTTATACCATTCTTACCCTCTTTTTCTGAGTTGTTCCTCCTCCATTAACATAAATTTATAGCCTCCTAAGGTTTTTATCTAATATTTTGAGTTACTGTTGTCAATTGATCTTATATAGATACATTTAAAAGACATAATGTTCAAAGCAGACGTTCTTTATGAGTGAAGCTAAAGTACTGATTTTAAGAAGACTCCCGGAGATATTTTTCATTTACGGTTTAAACGTCATTTCAGAGCAATAGATTCAGGGATTCATCCAGCCGCCACAGCTCTAGAAAATCTAGATGTCATATGGATTTGAACTTTTGTTCTGCAGTCTCCCCCTTCTGATCAGGATTCTTCCATAGAATATTTAATCAAATCATAGCCAGATACCATCCAGCTTTAATAAAGAAATTAATGGATTCTTGGATAAAGTATGGAGGGACATGACAAATGCTCAAAATTGAAGATGCTTTCTCTATAAATCTTGACAATAGAGTATTTTTAGAGTAAGAAGTACTGTAGAGATCATCTAAGTCCCATCCTCCTCCTTTTTACTGACAAGGACTCAGGGCTCAGAAAGTTTAAATAACTCTGAAAATCTTAGAGGTGCAAAGCCACAACCATTTCCAGATCAAGTATTTTTCCCAAAACTCCATTGCATTTTTTTCTACATGATACATCCAAAATCATAAAGCAGTTTGTATTATAAGTGGATATAACTATATCCATTTCTAAGACATTTTTGCTATCCCTGTGGTGCTCAGCAAGTCTTCCTCTTTGCTGAAATTGTCTTTTTTGGCAGCATTATGATTGTTTAAAGGTCACTTTATTCATGCTTGCTGAAACATTTTCAGTGATTGGATTAAAACTATTTATATTTACAGACATTCTTTCCTGCTTTATAATATATTCTCTTCAATTTTTAAAAAGTCATTTGCAATCCTATTCTTTAAAGGTATTGTTTTATTGAGAAAATTTTTCTAAAAATGATAAAGATAGTAGCCTTACACAAAGGCCTATAAATTCTCAATGCTTTTAGTTTTAATTTTTAATTCAACAAAGGAAGAAAAGAGCTTTTAATTTGAGATAATTGCCCAGTTCTTACCATTCATTGTGTAGCCCAAGCTCATTTCAGAGCCAATTTCCATTACAGCTCTCAAGGCTCTACTTCCTCCATGTTTCATTTGTGATTCTGGATTTTTGCCTCATGTTCTTCCCTGCCTTGATCCAGAGTTTTTGCCCACATAAGGAAAACGGATTGGGAAGTAGTCTACTCCTTTTCTCAGCCTAGAGATTTCTGTGATACTTCAGCAGGAAATAAAGATGCAAAACAATGACAACAAAATTAACAACTGCTAATCTATCACAATTGTGACAAGTAGAGAGAATTCTTCATCAACTACCTGATCACTTACCTCATTTTCTTTCTGAAGGTTTACAAACATGGGCCAGCACTTCCTTTCATTTGCCATATTTATTGTGAATGTGTTAGTGGAGTTTATTTTTATAGATAGGGAGAAATCACAGCTTGAGCCAATGGGATATTTCACCATCTGAATTCCCACATGTCCAATTGACAGATGGGCAGCTTACTTATGATTCTGATCCTAGAAGAAAGGGGTGGTGTTAGGAAAGAGAGTGGATAGCTAAACAGAAGAGATTTCTCAGTGCGAAACCAAATCAAACCAGCTGTCACTGAGATTCCAACCTTCCAAAGCAGATCCTAAGCCATTTTTTCCAAGGCACCTTTTGGTAAGCAGTAGAACACTTAACCATATATGCCACCAAGTACTTCTCAGTGCAAGAGACTCAGTTATTAGGTGTTCAGAGGTTTTGTGGACACATAGTGGAAGATGGGAAAGAAAAAAATAAAAAGAAATAGAGTGGTTGGTTCAGAAAAGGGGGCAACAATCAACTGTATGAGATCAAAAGGGCAATATTTTCCCAGGGATAAAGGTCAGAAAGCAGGAAGGGACAGGCAAGAAGAAGGGAAATAGTAAACACAGGGTGGAAGTGGGAAAAGTGTTGTTACACTGTAGGGATTGCAATGAATATCACAAAACAAAATGTGTATGAATTGTTGAATGGAAAGCAATTTTCTCTGTAAACGTTCACCTAAATGACAATAATCAGTTACAGGAAAAAAAAATAGATGAAGAAGATCGGCAGGTGGGGATAGAAGGCATCAGGTCTCTACTCAAAGCTAATTAATATGCTATCTGCTTCTGTGTCTGGTGCATACCAGCTAGCGCTGGTCCCTCTCTGTGCTTTAGAGCAATGGCCACAGTCTCAGTGCCACATGTTTGCCCTGGACCTCTCCTACTGTGAGGGGCAAGGGGAGTTGGAGGGAATGAGTGGTTCTATTCCCTCAGGCATTTATTCATGAACTTTAGATTTGGATGACTGTGTCTTCAGTGTGTCTCGGACTGCCTGAAGAGGGCTAGGTGGGGCTGTCTATCAGATGGCATTTGTAAGTGTCACAAATAACTGGCAAAGTGCCTCATAAGAGGAGCCATATGTTTTCTCTGCAGAATTGTCCCCATTTAGGAGATGTGAACTGAAGTAACCTTGCAAAATAAAGTTCTCACATGTAACATATCTGGTAGGGTTTTTTCTAATTCTTTTTATAACTTCAGGGCAATTTTTTTTTCTCTTCACGTGTTCTTGTTATTACTAAGGGCTCAAGACTCTTGAAACATCACTGTCAGCATTTTCAAGCTATGATTTTTCCTGTCTGATTAACAAAGGCCTATTGTACTTTCTTTCACAGCTTTCAGAAAGGTGAGTGCATTTGGTTTATTCTTGATATTCACATGTAACTTCTAACCTTAACTTCCCACAGGTGACTTTCTGAACTTGACCTTGGGAGGGTGTAGAAATTGATTTAGTTTTTTTAGGTAAACCAGTTATAAGCACTCATGTGCTGAATTGGTCTTTGTGAAATCATTTATATATAAATATATACAAGTTGGATAATTTTTCCTGCACTCCTAATTTTTATTTTAAAAGGACATCTCTTTCACACTAATCGGTACATACTCATTACCACTGAGTTGATTCCAAGTAATAGCGACCCTATAGTACATTATTCCCCTATAGGGTTACCAAGACTATAATCTTATGGAAGCAGATTGCCACATCTTTCTCCCTCAGAACAGTTGGTGGGTTCAAACCACCAACCTTTTGCTTAGCTGCTAAGCACTTAACCACTGCACCAACGGGGCCCCTTATTTGGGATAGATCCAAGAAAAGGTCTTATTTTAATTTAAAGGTAAAGCACTGGAAAAGCATAGACAACAGGTAGAAGTTTACACTATAACTAATGTCTGTTAATACTAAGGATAATAATAGCCCCTTTCCTTTACTACCTGGAGTCCCTGGGTGGTCCAAATGGTTAATGTGCTTAGCTGCTAATCAGAAGTTTGGAGGTTTGAGTCCATCTGGAAAGAAAGGCCTGGCAATCTGCTTCTGAAAAATCAGCGATTAACAACGCTGTGAAGAATAATTCCACCCTGACACAAATGGGGTCACTGTGAGTTGGAACCAACTCCACAGCAAGTATTCTGGACTTAGTTCCTTTTGCACTTACTGTGTCAAAAGTCAAGGAGATGAAAATTTTCTGTACATTATCATTTAATCCTCACAACACTATCAGGTAGGTACTTTATGTTATGGATGAAAAACCAAGGCTCACAGGTTGGGTCTTGCTCATTGTGGTCATACAAGTAATAAGTAGCAGAGCCAGATTCGAATATACAACTGATCCCAAACACATTATTCTCCAACATATCATCGTTAAGTAGATTGTAATTAAGTGAGATATTTGTTGCTGTTGTTAGTTGCTGTCAAGTCGATTCTGACACGTGATGACCCCATGTGTGGAGACTACAACTGCTTCATAGGATTTTCAAGGCTGTGACATTTCAGAAACAGATCGCCTGTCATCCAAAATACTCTGATTGAGTTCAGAAGCATCAACTTTTCAGCTAGTAGTCCAGCATTTAACTGCTCATGCCATTCAGGGACAAATAACATATAGCACTAGAGAAAGGGATTTCAGTAGTAAAATGTGCCAATTTCTCATATAGCAACATCCTTTTTCAAAGGACAGAAGTCAAATTATGAACTGGCAAGTTTTCACATTTGTTGACTATACCCATCAGATTAAAGAAATATATAAAACACTATTCAAATTTCAGTCTCTTCTTGGTACTTTATAGGTTGTTTCAGAGTGGCTTCAAAAGCCATGGTTACTAAAGACTTTTATATCTGGCTAACTGCTCCTTCTATCCTGTTAGATTTGGCCTGTATATAAACTGAAGCTGAAGTAAAGGCTCTATTTAGGCACATATGCTTGCCCTTTTCCCTTTTCTAAGTCTCATGACTTGTAATGGCATCTGTGCAAATGTATATGAGTATATGTGGGTATGCTCAGAAATGAGAGGAGAAAGAGCAAGTAGAATTTATTGTCATCTGTCATGTACTGGGTACTCTGGCTTTTAATATGTTCTCTCAATTAACCTCTACATCAACTCAAGAGCTAAATGATGTTATCTCTAGTTTTACAGTTGAAGAAACCAAAGCTCAGAGGGCACAAATAACTACTTAGTGATAGAACTGAAATTCTAACCTTGAGGTATCTGTTGTTGATTAGATAAATGAATAAATAAATCTGAAATATGGTTCATTTGGTGATTTTAGCTCAGTATTTACACAAAGTTTTCAGAATTTAAGAGCTCTAATATCAGAAAAGATTTCATATACTTTATCTGCTGTAAGAAGACCATACTTAACTAATTAAAAAAAGATTCGTTGCTTTGCTTTTGAATATAATGCTTTGCTATATTAAAGGTTTGTGATATAAAGCTAAGGATACCCTTGTCTAAGTTTTAATTAAACAGCTGGCTTGAAAATGGGTATAATCCTTTAAGGCTGGTACCAAATATTATAAATTGAAAATATCAGTAAATATGTTATTATAAAATAAGCTGTTTGTTTTGTGGTGCTGTTGACATTTAAAAAAACACTTGCTGATAAGAGAAACACTGCTTTATATTACAACACTGAATTATGTGCAATAGAGATTCCTACCCTTGCTGTCTATTTAGAGTAAATAAAGGCCTCTGCTCATTCATGCCATGCTTGATAGTTGTGAAAAAAAAAAAAATCATCTTTACCCAAGCCTCAAGCACCCAGGGACAAAATAATTGCCAGTTTCAAGAACAAAGGAGCAGTTTGAAACAATCTTTTTGATAGTGGACTTGTTATATCAAAGAGTTCCTACTAGACAACTTTCTAGATGAGACAAAGGCAGTTGAAGGAGATAGAAAGCATTTATTTTCTGTCACTGCTTCATTCCAAAATCTGTCAATAGGCTTCTGAAGGAAACAAAAACTACTTTTCTGTCCCCAATTTTTGTTATGTATCTTCTGTTATAAAAGGATGCAATTTTGCTGTTTCTAAGGTTTGTTTCTTTTGAATTCTCCCAAGCCATATCGTCCATAGGAGTCCCTGGGCAATGTGAATAGTGCTCAACTACTAACCTATTTGAATTTGGGAGTTCAAAACCACTCAGAGACACCTTGGAAGACAGGTTTTGTGATTTGCTTCCAAAAAGCTACAGCCTTGACACACTGTGGAGAAGTTCTACTCTATACACGTGGGGTTGCCATGAGTTGGAATTGAGTTTTCAACAAGTGGTTTGGGTTTTCTTGCTATATTGTGCATGGAGTTAATAGTAAATGTAGCAAGAGGAAAAGATTCAGGCGTGGGGACAGAGTTCTAATCTCAATTATTTGTAAATTTTTAATGTAAGATATGATTGTGGCTCTCCAATATCATTAACACAACCATCATACACACTCCTCTGGCATCTTCTAGATTCTTTCTCTTAATTTCAAAGTAGGTAAATCCCTATGGTCTCAGTTCAATTTCATAAGCTGTGGATTTTTTGTTCCACCTGCTAAATTCAAAATTGTTCTGATAAGTGCAGTTCTTAAATAGTGGTACTTTTCATAGGAATTTCTAGTTAACTTGGATTTTGCTTGTTAAATCTCTATACTATTACTTCTGTCTCACTTAATCCTGAGACTAAAAGATGCAACTAAGGATCTTACCTTAAAGTAAGCTAAATTTAAGAAACAAGAAAACCGTGAATTTATATTTGAATTATACACATATGATTTATTAAGTTACATTGTTGTTGTTACTGTTAGGTGCCATTGAGTCATCTCCAACTCATAGCGACCCTATGCACAGCAGAACAAAACACTGCCTAATCCAGGTCCAGGTCCACAATCCTTGCTATACTTGAGCCTTTCAATGCTGCCACTGTGTCAATCCATCTCATTGAGGGCCTTCCTCTCTTTCATTGACCCTCCACCTCACCAAGCATGACATCCTTCTCCAGGGAATGGTCCTTTCTGACAACATGGACAAAATATGCAAGATGAAGTCTGGACATTCTCGCTTCCAAGAAAAATTCCGGCATTACTTCCTTATTCCTTATTAATTGTCCAGCTCTCACATGCATATGAGGCAACTTTGGCTTGTGACACGGGCACCTTAGCCCTCAAGGAGACATCTTTGCTCTTCAGCACTTTAAAGAGGTCCTTTGCAGCCAATTTCCGAGGGAGCTCTGGTAGCATAGTGGCTAAGACACTTGCCTGCTAACCAGACAGCTGGCGGTTCAAACCCACCAGCCACTCCTCGGAAGGAAGGTTGGACAATCCTACTTTCATAGTGATACTGCCTCGGAAACCCAAGGAGGGGTCACAATGAGTCGGGTTTGACTCGACGGCACATAACAACATACATCGTCTGATGTCCTGACTGCTTCTTCCATTGACATCAATTGTAGAACCAAGCAATGAGAAGTCTTTGACAACTTCAGTCTTTTCTCCATTTATTGTGATGTTGCTCATTGGTCAAGCTGTGAGGATTTTTGTTTTCTTTGTATTGAGATGCACAGCAGACTGTATTCTTCAGCCTTCATCAGTAAGTGCTTCAAGTCATCCTCACTTTCAGCAAGCAAAGTTGTATCACTAGTGTATCTCAGGTTGTTAATGATTCTTCCTCCAAACCTGATGCCACGTTCTTCTTCATATAGTCCAGCTTCTCAGATTATTTGCTCAGCATGCAGATTGAATAAGTATGGTGAAAGGATACAACCCTGACACACTCCCTCCTTGATTTTAAACCTTGCAATGTCCCTTGTTCTGTTCAGAAGACAGCCTCCTGGACTACATACAGGTTCCTTATGAGTACAATTAAGTGTTCTAAAATTCCCATTCTTCTCAATATTATCCACAATTTGTTGTGATCCCCACACTCAAATGCTTTAAACATTTGAGTCAATAAAACACAAGTAAACATCTTTCCGGTATTCTTTGCTTTAAGCCAAGATCCATCAGCAATGATATCCCTCATTCCACGTCCATTCCACTTTCCTCTTTTCTGAATCCAGAATCTTTATAAGTTCTCTGTCAGTATACTGCTGCAACTGTTTTTGAATCCTCTTTAGTAAGATTTTACTTGCATGCGATATTAATGATATTGTTCGATAATGTCCACATTCTGTGGGATCACCTTTCTTTGAAATCGGTAAAAATATGGCTCTCTTCCAGTCAGTTGACCAGGTAGCTGTCTTCCAAATCTCATGGCATAGCTGAGTGAGTGTGTCCAGCGGGGCATCCATTTGTTGAAACATGTCAATAGGTATTCCGTCAATTCCTGGAGTCTTGTTCTTTGCCAATTCCTTCTGTACATCTTTGACTTCTTCCTTCAATATCATTGGTTCTTGAAAACATACCACCTCCTGAAATGGATGAAGGTCGACAAATTCTTTTTGGTACAGTGACTCTGTATTCCTTCCATCTTCTTTTGATGCTTCCTGCATCATTCAATATTTTGCCCATAGAATCTTACAATATTGCAACTTGAGGCTTAAATTTTTTTCCTCAGTTCTTTCAGCTTGAGAAATGCTGAGCCTGTTCTTCCTTTTTGGCTTTCTAACTCCAGGTCTTTGAACATTTCATTATAGTAATTGGCTTTGTCTGCTCGAACTGCTCTTTGAAATCTTCTGTTCAGCTCTTTTATCTTGTCATTTCTTCTATTTGCTTTAGCTACTCTTCACTCAAGGGCAAGTTTCAGAGTTTCTTCTGACATCCATTTTGGTCTCTTCTTTCTTTCTCATATTTTTAATGACATCTTGTTTTCTTCATGGATGATGCTTTTGATGTCATCTCACAATTCTTCTGGTTTTCGGTCATTGGTGTTTATTTAATGGATCAAATCTGTTCTTTAGATGGTCTCTAAATTCAGAAGGGATATATTCAAGATCGTATTTTGGCTCTCATGGACTTGTTTTAATTGCCTTCAACTTCAAGTTGAACTTGCATATGAGCAGTTGATGGTCTTTTCTGCAATCATCTCCTGGCCTTGTTTTGGCTAAAGATATTGAGCTTTTCCATCACCTCTTGCCACAGTTGTAGTCAGTCTGATTCCTGTGTGAAGTCCACGTGTATAGCTGCTGTTTGTGTTGTTGAGAACAGGTATTTGTGATGAATAAGTCATTGCTCTTGTAAAATTTTATCATGCAATCTCCAGCATTATTTCTGTCACCAAGGCCAAATTTTCCAACTACCGGTGATTCTTCTTTGTTTCCAACTTTTGCATTCCCGTCACCAGTAAAAATTAATACATCTTGATTGCATGTTTGGTCAATTTCAGACTGCAGAAGTTGATAAAAAAAATCTTCAATTTCCTCATCTTTGGCTTTGGTGGTTTTTGTGTAAATTTGAATGATAGTAGTATTAACTCATCATCCTTGTAGGCATATGGATATTATCCTATCACATTGTGCTTCAGGATAGACCTTAAAACATCCTTTGTGGTGATGAATGTCATACCATTCCTCTTCAAACTGTCATTCCAGCATAGTAGATCAAAGGTTGTCTGATTCGAAATGCTCAAAACCTGTCCATGTCAGCACACTAATGCCTAGGATATCAATCTTTATGTGTTCCACTTCATTTTTGACAACATCTAATTTTCCTAGATTCGTACTTTATACATTTCATGTTCTGATTATTAATGGATGCTTGCAGCTGTTTCTCTTCAATTTGAGTCATGCCACGTCAGCAAATGGAGGTCTCCAAAGCTTTGTTTTATCTAATTAAGTTTGGTTCTACTCTGATGAGGCAACTCTTTCCCAGTTGTATTTTGACTGCTTTCCAACATAAGGGACTCATTTTCCTGCACTTTATCAGATAATGTTTCCAGGCTATTCATAAAGTTGCCTAGTAATGTATCAGACAGTGTTTCTCTGCTATTCATAAGGTTTTTCCTGGACAATTCTTTGAGAAGTGGATGGCCTCTTCTTTCTTCATAATCTTTCTCAGTCTCTATGCTGTGTTGAAACCTGTGCACCATGTACAACCCTGCTGGGTTTGAAACAGCACTGTCACTGCCTCAAGCCTCACAACAATGTGCAAGCCACCACAGTATGACAAACTGACAGATAAGTTCTTCTCCTTTAGCTGTTGGAAAACTCCATCCTCCCTTTACCTAATACCTACCTGGATCCTGCCACTTTTGTTGTTCCTGGCTTTCTGTTTCCTGCCTCTGAGGGTGGGTGCTGTCTCCCCTAAGTTATGTTATATATAATAAATATAAGTTACATGATACATAATAAATAGTGAAAATTTTCTCTTTCATCTCTGCTCTCATATAACCTGTTTACAATCTCTGTTAATATTTTGAGGAGCTCTGGTTTAAACATTGATTGGGAATGTCAGTGGTTCAGACCATCAGCCACTCTGGGGGAGAAAGATGATGTAGTCTACTTTCATGAAGTCTTACAGCCTTGGAAACCCAGGAGGATCGCTGTGAGTTGGAATTGACTGAGTGGCTGTAGTTAAGTTTATTGCATATGCTTTCAGAATTTCTTTATGCATAAACAAGAAAATACAAATATATTCATACTTCCCCTTTTTATACAAAAGATGGCATTCAATACATAGCATTCTACTCCTTACCTTACAAATCTCTCCTTTTCAACATTCAATGAGATCTGCATTCTTTTTTGAAGCTTCATGATATTGTATTATGTGAATTAGCATAATATATTTAACCAGTGTCCTATTGATGGACATTTAGATTATTCTTAATCTTTTGCTTTTAAAATTATTCTGCAATAAAGAGTCTTTTATTTGTCTATTTGAGTGTGTGCAGATATATTTGAAGGACAGATGTAGAATCTCTGGGTCAAAGGATTACATTTATAATTTAGATACACATTGCCAAGTTGCCTTCCATAGGGTCAGTAACAATGGACACACTATATTATCAAATATTTAGATTTGCTACAATCTAGTAGACGGAGAAATGGTATTGGTTTGGTTTAATTTGCATTTCTATCATTATGAGTGAGTGAACATGAGCATATTTTTGTGTTTAAAAACCTCTTGTATTTGTCTTCCTGTGACCTCCGTATTTACATCCATTTTTCTACTGGATTTTGTTGTTGTTGTTGTTGTTCTTTTCTTTATCTATTTCTAGGACCTCTTTAAATAATAAGAAAATTTCCCTGCTGCAATATGATTTACAATTTTTAATCATTTCTCATTTGGCTTTTGAGTCTGCTTATGATACTTTTATAGTTATGCTTCTGAATCTTTTATTTTATTGCTTTAGACTGTGGATCATAGTTAGAAAGATCCCCCTTCTTCCAAGGTAATTAGTTTTCCATATACAAGAATATTCAGTTATACATTGTATGTAAAAATACACACCAGATAACATATACAAATCAATTTGATGTTATATCAATATGAAAAACCATTTGCATAATGAAAACATTAATATAGCATACCCTACTCATGCCATCAAGTCTATTCTGATTCTTAATGATCCATAGGGTTTTCAAGGCAATAAGTCTTTATGGAAGTAGATTGCCTCATCTTCCTTCCATGGAACACCTGGTGGGTTTGAACCACTGACTTTTTGGTTAGCAGGTAAATGCCTTAACCACTCTACCACCAAAGTTCTTTTATATAGTATATAGGATTTACTATGTAAAGTGCTATCCCCAATTCCTCTCATTTTCAAAATTCAATATTAACCATAATTCAGAGTTTATGTGAAGTGTATAATATATATAAGCATAAACGAGAAAATTTGAATGTAATAATATTTCATTAAAAATTATTGGTCTAATAATTTATGGAATAACAGTGTTGTCACTAAAATAAATGCCATGAGATTCAATTATCAAATTTCACAGTATATAAAATTTAAAAGAAAAAAGTAATAGAATTATTTAGCAGATTGTCCTCCCTTCATATGAATTGGAGTTTATTAGCTTATTTTTTTCAACTCTAGAGGTTCTGGTTACCAAGAATTTTCACAAATTATTATTTCTTAAAACTAATATTTTTGCATGGGCTGCAGTTATTCTAGACTCCTCTCTAGCGACTACTTACTGGACTTAGAACTTGCCAGTGTTGGTTTTCTCCGTGACTCTTACATACTCAGAAGAATTACCATTGTAATTTAAAAGGATCAAATGGAAAGAGGGCAGCTAATGCCTTTATCATTGCTTGTAGGCAGTTGAAATTCTCACTGGCACTGCTGCCTTGGTTGTTCAATGCCAGAGACTCTCTGTATCAGTCATGATTCCATTCCAGTTGGTCAGTGCTCATGCCATACTTGATATTTTGAATATTACCTCTGCTCACAGAGGGTAGAAAGTACATTGGTAACCATGTGTCCAGGATGTGAACTTCAGCTTCCTAACATCAAAATTCAATCTTTCTAGTTAATTGAAAATTGTTAGTAAAATGTAAGAGATTGATTATATAAACTCACTGGATGTTTATTACTAATCTATAAATTAAAATGATAAGTTACTACAAAAATAATACTTGTCAAGGAAACTGAAGCATGTGTTTGCCAGTAATTAAAACTGTCCCTAGAATAATACTAGTAAAACACTAATATGGTTTTCAACTTTGACACTCTTCTTTCTGGACATTAAAAACTTTCACATTACTCCCAACAACAACAACAAAACTCTGGCTGAGATGGTTTCACTGCTGAATTCTGCCAAACAATCAGAGTGGAATTGACACCAATTGTACTTGAATTATTCCAGAATATAGAAAAGGGGGGGGAAACATAGAAAAGGATGATACCCCTAAAAAAGAAAATTATACACTAATATCCCTCATGAATATAGATGCAAAAATTCTCAACAAAATACTAGCCAACAGAATTCAACAGCACATCAAAAAATACATCATTCATACCAAGCAAGCAAGCATGGTTGAACATTAGAAGATCAATTAAAGTAATCCACCACAAAAATAAAACAAAGGAAAATAATCACATGATCATTCCAATCAATGCAGAAAAAGCATTTGATAGACTCCAACACTCATTCCTGATAAAATCTCTCAGTAATGGGAATAGAAGAAAAATTCTTCAACATAATTAAGGACATACATATAAAACCAGCAGCCAATATTATTTTCAATGGAGAGAGACTAAAAGTATAGCCCTTGAGAACAGATATCAGACAAGGATGCTTTTTATCACCACTTTTACTCAGTATTATACTGGAAGCCCTAGACAGAGAAATAAATCATGAAAGAGAAATAAAAGGCATCCAGATTGGCAAGGAAAAAGTAAACTATCCCTATTTGCAGATGACATGATCCTACACACAGATAATCCCAGTGACTCTACAAGAAAGCTATTAGAACTAATAGAAGGATTTAGCAAAGTGTCAGAGTACCAGATCAACATGCAAAAATCAGTCAGATTCCTCTAAACTAACAATGCAAATTCTAAAAAGAATATCTGGAGAAAAATGCCATTTACCATAACCTCCAAAAGATAAAATACTTAGGAATAAATCTAACTAGAGACATAAAAGATTTATACAAAGAAAACTACAAAATACTGCTGCAAGAAATCAAAACAATCTACATAAATGGAAAAACATACTGTGGTTGTGGATAGGAAGAGTTAACCTTGTGAAAATATCAATACTATCCAAAGCAATCTAAATCCAATGTAATCTCAATCCAAATTCCAACAACATTCTTCAATGAGATGGAAAAAATAATCATATCTTTATATAGAAAGGAAAGGGGACTTCCAGTAAGATGGCAGAATAAACAGACAAGCTATACAGACCCTCTTTAACAAAAAGAGAAAACAAATGACATAATACAGAAGACAATCCTGGAACCCTGAGCTTTGAAAGGAAGGATACAGAAGTGGATTAAATACCAACTAGTAGAAGAACCTGAATGAAAACTAAATAAGGAGACAAATGGAGCTGCAAACTGTTGGCTGTCCTGAAGTCATGGACAAGTTGAATATTTCCAATTGGTTTTGGGACCTGAGAATTAACATAAAAACAGGCCCCACTCACCAAGGGCTGCACAGACAACTGCACTGGTGGCAGTTGTCACAGTTCCTATTCTGATCCCAGGGACCTAAGAATAGACTGCACTTACTGAGAAGAGCATAGGCAACCACCCTGGAGGCTGACGATTGGAAAGGTTCTATATTCTCCTTGTTACTCTTATAACCCACACCCTCTTGGTGAACAGAGGTGTAGCCATCCCCCACCTCCACCCACCTTCTGGACTGGCAGGAATTCCATCCCAGTCTGTGTGCTCTGATGGAGATTGGGTGCCTTGCCCCTCCCCCAGATTTGGCTTTTGGTTTTATTTTCTGTTTGTTTGTTTTTAAATTATTCTTTTCTTCTTCCTTTTCAATTGTAGTCTTCCTTTTTCTCTTCCCAGGTTCTACTTTTGGGCTTTTTTTTTTCCCCTTCCATTTTCCTGTTTCCCATCTTTTGTTTTTCTCCTGGTTTTTCCAATCCCTTGTTTTTCCTTTTGCATTTTTTCTCATTTTTTTCTTTATTTTACTCTAGCTCTTTTCTCTTATTTCCCCCTTCCAGATATTGTGAGGGTTTCCTCCTTTTCTATTTATATTTCTTTTCTCTTGTTAAAGTATTTCTTTAAAAATTTATTCTCATTTATTGCCTTTCCTTTTTTTTTCTTTCTCTTTTTGATAATTGTTACTCAATGTGGTGTGTGTTTTTTGTCCTCTTGTTTACCCTTTTTTTTTTGTATTTTATTATTATTATTATTATTATTGTCTTTGTCTGAGTGGGAGACAGCAACTGTTCCCATACAACCCAACCATGTCCACACCTCCTCCAGTACCACCTGCAGAATGAGGGTCACCACTTGCTTCTGCACAAACTGGTCAATGTTATATGACAGTCAGTATGAGCCTGATTCACCCTTAACTGCTCTTCACAAACAGCTCACAAAGATCTGTGCACCCACTCTCATCCTCTATTATACCCACCAGGAGACAAGTGGTGAGTGCATAAGTGCTGCCAACTAGTGAATAGAGGAGCACAATACCTGCTTACTCAAGTATATCAAAACAAGACAAAGAAAAAAAAAAGTCTTGGGTGAATCACACCAACATACAATCACCAATTAAATATAAATACAATAATGTCACAACATCTCAGAGACAACAGGCCATAATAATCCACACAAAGAAGCAAGATAAAGTAATAGAAACAAGGGACCAAGATAAAAACCCAGAAAACATCCCTGAGGAAGAAGCAGCATTGGAACTTCCTGAAGGAATTCAGAAGAATTATATTTAAGTACCTTCAATGGAGTGAGAAATAGATCAAGGAAAACACTGACAAAATTAAGGAAAACACAGACAAACCCCTAGAACAATTTCAGAAGACAATACAAGAATAAAATGACAAAATAAATGAAAAATTAGAAATGATACAAAATCTACAGATAGAAATCCAGAAGAGTAATACTAAAATTTCAGAAATAGATAATGCATTGAACAGGCAAAGGGGTAGAATTGAATGAATGGAAGACAGAATTAGGGAGATTGAAGACAAATATCTCAATACTACTTTCATAAGGCATCAATCAGAAAAAAAGATTAAAAAAAATAAATGAAGAAAGTCTAAGATTCATGTGGGATACTATCAAGAATAATAACATACAGATAATTGGAATTCTAGAACAGGAAGAAACAAATAACACCCAGAGGAAATTGTCAAAGATATATTGAAAGGAAGGAGACGTTGGATAAGAAAAGCACTACTGAAGAAGAAGAACAAAGTGGGAGGCCTCACACTCTCCAATCTCAAAATCTACACAGCCACAGAAGTCAAAACAGTCTGATAGTGGTACAACAATAGACACATAGATTGATGGAACAGAATTGGCAATCCAGAAGTAAATCCACCCACCTGTGGACAGTTGCTCTTTGACAAAGGGTCAAAAACCATTAAATGGTGAAGAGACAGCCTCTTTAACAAATAGTGCTGGCAAAACTGTCTATTGATTTGCAGAAAAATGAAAGAAGATCTATATTTCACACCATACACTAAAATCTAACTCAAGATGGATCAAAAAGCTAAATGTAAAACCTAAAACTATAAAGATTTTCAAAGAAAAAATGGGGCAAACTTAGGGACCCTAATTTATGGCATAAATAGACTACCAAGCATAACTAAAAATGCACAGACAGCAAAAGATAAACTAGATGACTGGGACCTCTTAAAAATCAAATACTTATGCTCATCAAAAGAATTCTCCAGAAGAGTAAAAAGAAGCACCACAGACAGGAAAAAAAATTTGGCAACGATTTATCTGACAGGGTCTAATATCTAAAATTTTATTAAAAATCCCCAACACCTCAATAATAAAAAGATAAACAATCAAATTAAGAAATGGAAAAGGAAATGAATAAACAATTCACCAGAAAAAATTCAGTCAGCCAACAAATACATGAAAAAATGTTCATGACTACCAGCCATTAGAAAGATACAAATGAAAACTACAAAGAGATACCATCTCACTCTGGCAATAATGGCACTAATCACAACAACAGAAAGCAACAAAAGCTGGTGATGTTCTGGGGAGATTGGAACTCTACTCACACTGCTGAGAGGAATGTAAAATGGTGCAATTACTATAGAAAACAGTGTGGTGCTGCCTCAGAAAGCTAGAAATAAAAATACCATATGACCCAGCAATCCCTCTCCTATGTATATATCTGAGAGAACTAAGAGCCATGGCACAAATAGAAGACATAAGCACATCCATGTTCACTGCAGTACTATTCACCATAGCAAAAAGACAGAAACAACTTAAGTGTCCATTGATGGATGAATGGTACATGCACACAAAGGAATACTACGCAGCATTAAAGAATAAGGATTAATCTACGAAACATCTCACAACACAGATGAACCTGGAGGATATTATGCTAAGTGAAATAAATCAATCACAAAAGAATATATCTTGTATGATATCAATATTATAAAAAGTCAAGAAAAAGTTTACACTCAGAAAGAAATATTCTTTGATGGTTACTAGGTAAGGGGTAGGAGGGAAAATCATTAACTAGATAGTAGACACATACTAACTTTTGTGATGGGAAAAACAATGCACAATGTGGAGGAGTTCACACATCATAAAAAATGCAAAAGAAGACAAAGAAATGTAAACAAGAGTAAAATGCAACAATGGTAAATACTATTACATGCATAATTCTGCAACAAAAATAATGGAAACAATAATGTATGAGTGGGATATATATGTTGTTATACAAACTAAATAGGTATTGGAGGGTATGTGAGAGTACACCAATATACATATATAGTGTTGTTGTTGTTGTAGTTATGTGCCCTCTAGTCGGATCCGACTCATAGCGACCCTTTCTTGGGTTTCCGAGGCAGTATCACTACAGAAGTAGATTGCCCCATCTTCCTTCCAAGGACTTGCTGGTGGGTTTGAACCACCAGCCCTCTGGTTAGCAGTCCAGTGCCTTAGGCACTATGCTACCAAAGCTCCCTATATAGCGTTAGCAACAGGTATTCTTACATACATATTTGTACATACTGCAAGTATATAATAGAGTACACATTTATGAAAACCTCTTAGCAATAATCAAACACCTCCTGGAACTGAGATACTGGGTTTGAGGGCTAGAGACCATAGTTTCAGGGGACATGTAGATCAATTGGCCTAACATAGTCCATAAAGACAATGTTCCACATTCTACTTTTGTGAGTACTGACTGGGGTCTTAAAAGCCTGAGAGTGGCCATCTAAATTACGACTATTGGTCTATTCCCATCTGGAACAAAGAAGAGTGAAGAAAACCAAAGATTAAAGCAAATAATTAGTCAAAAGAACCACATGAAGCACAGCCTCCAATAACCTGAGATCAGAAGAACTAGATGGTGCCCAGCTCCACCACCACTGGCTCTGACTAGAATCACAATAGAAGGTACTGGACAGAGTGGGAGAAAGGCAGAAGAAAATTCAAATTCATAAAAAATACCAGAGTTACTGGTCTGAAGAGACTGGTGGAAGCCCCAAGACTATGGCCATTAGACATCTTTCTAACTTAGAACTGAAACTGCTCCTGGACATTACTTTTCAGCCACATAAGAGATAGGCCTATAAAGTGAATAACAACTGAGAGGAAGACACTCTTCAGAACAATTATATGAGAACAAAAGGGCAGTATTTGAACAAAAGCAATGTTAAGAAGACAGAAAAATAGGGTGAACAGAAACAGGAAACCCAAAGTGGAAATGGGGACAGTGCTGACCCATTGAGGAGACTGCAGCCAATGCCATGAAATAATCTACATATAAACTACCAAATGGGCAACTAAAATGCTCTGTAAACTTTCACCTAAACCACAGTAAGTATTTAAAAACAACAATATTCACATCAACACAATCCTGTAGATAGCCTGGTTATAAACCGCTTTGTTAGCTTTGAACGTTTTGTTTCTTTCTTTGTGTTTATTAGATATGTATGTGAGCATGTACTGGTACAGTCTTAAGATTTCGATAAACTGACCTGTGTATTCCTAAAGTGAAAATTGGAAGCTGTCAAAATTGAAATGGAATACATACAGATCAATATCTTGGCACTAATGAATTGAAATGGATTGGTTTTGGTCATTTTGAATCACATAATCATATGATCTACTATGCTGGGAATGATAAATTAAAGAGGAATGGTGTCACACTCATTGTCAAAAAGAATGTTCACAAGGTCTGTCCTGAAGTACAGTGCTGTCAGTGATTGGATACTATCCATAGACTTACAAGGAAGACCAGTTACTACTATTATTATTCAAATTTACACAGCAATTACTGAAGCCAAAGATGAAGAAATTGAAGATTTTTACCAACTTCTGTAGTTTGAAATTGACCAAACATGCAATCAAGATGTATTGATTAGAGGCGGGGCAAGATGGCGGACTAGGCAGAAGGATTGCACAGACCCTCTTCAACAAAGAAAAGGGAAACCAATTAACACAGACACAGAAGATAA
>NW_006921896.1:1179619-1212830 GCF_000298275.1 Orycteropus afer afer
ACTTACCTAAACTAACACAGACTGAAGTGAAAAATTTGAACAGGCCCATCACAAAAGAAGAAATTGAACAGGTCATCAAGATGTATTGATTATTACTGGTGATTGGAATGCAAAAATTGGAAACATAAATCATTTTAAAATGCATTGGTATTTCTAACCTAAAATTGTTATTAATTGAGTGTGAATTAATGTTACTTATTGAAGGGTTGGAACCAGTTGAGAGAGACAGGAATCATAGGTGAAATGAATAATGTGACTGTGGTAGATGACTTAAATGGCTTGAATAACACTCTCTGAGTATCAGTCTGTCCTGTCTAGATCTTAGTATAGGCCTCTTAAGAAAAAGTTTTAGTATGGAAAACAGATTTTTATGCATTCTCCAAGTCCAGGATGGATAGGGAAGAAGAGACTAACATCTCACAGTCTTTTCATAGATTAGCTCCACTTTTACTAAACTGAGGAAGAAGAACCAGTAGGCATTGTCAACCAATTCATAGTTCAGTCTTCAGTGTTGAGGATAAGGATTAGCAAGAGGATAGAGTATTTTTCCATAACACAAGGGAGACAAGTGGGTTGTTTTTCATAATATTATTGGTCATAAATATGTGAGACTAACATCTGAGTAACTACTATTTATAATTCACTTTTTATAGACATTTGCCTAATTGCATTCTCAAAATAACTCTGTGAGATAAGTTTTCATCCCCAGTTGAAACTATGTGAAAACAAAAATGCTAGGTCAAAGTCATTTATAATATGTAAACTTTAAATTTAAAGAACTTTAAATACAAGTCTTCTGATTAAATTCACTGGCCTTATCAAGGTGCAAAACAATTTTCTGCTTAATAGATTAATTTCCACTGTTGGGCAGAAGATGTCAAATTAAAAATATGAAAACAAATGTTTGCATTATTATCTTAAAACCTAGAATTGAAATAATTAACTCAAAATACCATCTTTAATTAGACTTAAAATAAGCTTTTAAAAATTTTGGCCACATCTTCCAAACTCACTACTCTCTTTCCCTAGCTTTCTTCCTCACAACCAGAAAAGGTAAGCAGAATAAAGGTAAAAAATCTCAACTAAAGAAAAATTTGGAAAAATCTGTGAGTCTAAATAAATTAAATACATACTTCACCTGTTTGTAAGAAAACAAAAGGTACTTGGTGGGGTTTGATCAGTTGTGATCCATTCTGCCTTGAATTTTGTCTGTGACAAAAGGTCCAAAAGATATTGAAGAAACTATGATATCTCTGCTTTATGACCCTGTACTCTGGGATTAAAGATGTTTTAACATTTTAACTGCGAAGTCAACTGCGAAGGAACTGTTTCAAGTGCTGAGGAGCAAGGATATCTCCTTGAGGACTAAGGTGTGCCTGACACAAGCCATGATATTTCCAATCGCCTGGTATGCATGTGAGAGCTGGACAATGAATAAGGAAGACCGAAGAAGAGTTGATGCTTTTGAGTTGTGGTGCTGAAGGAGAATGCTGAAAGTACCATGGACTGCTAAAAGAACTAACAGATCTGTCCTGGAGGAAGTGCAGCCAGAATGCTCCTTGGAAGCAAGAATGGCCAGACTTCGTCTCACCTATTTTGGTCATGTTATAAGAAGGGACCATTCCCTGGAGAAGGATGTCATGCTTGGTAGGGTGGAGGGTCGACGAAAGAGGGGGAGGCCTTCAAGAAGATGGATTGATACGGTGGCTGCGATGATGGGATCAAGTATAGCAGGGATTGTGGGGCTGGTGCGGAATCGGGCAGTGTTTCGTTCTGCTGTGCATGGGGTTGCTATGAGTCGGAAACGACTTGACGGCACTTAACAACAACAACACAACATTTTAAAAATCTATCATCCATAAATCTACATAAATCTTTCTAAAAGCTTTTCACATTACATTTTACTTTTGAAATTTATAAACTTTGATTTTAACAACTTCTTTATGGTTACTATCAGATGGTTTTTTAAATATATATATATATATATATATATATATATATATATGAGTATATATATGAGATTTCTTTTATTGGTACTTAAACTTCTTCAGCATTGTGAAGCTTCCTTTTTCCTATATTCCAGAATTTTTTAAAACAAGTAAAGATTTATAGTCTCATCTCTCATAGTTTTTACCTATGTGATTATATTTTCTCTCTGCCTTTATCATTCCAGACTGCTGAATTTTCGTATTTTAAGGAACAAAATATCAACATGGACCATGAAGTAGATGCAATGTGCAGCAATAATGACGGTCCCTGAAACTGATGCTTTAGTGGTATGGAGTACTGGCTTTTCTACATAATACCTATTATATTCATTTATTATCTGAGTTTCCTTCCTTAGATACATTTTACTTAATGTAGTATTTGTCTGCTAATCTACTGCCCATTTAAATAGTTTAGCAAGTCTTCCTATAGCTTTCACCATTTCTCTACATTTCATTCCTCAGAATCTTTAATATCAATTTGAAACTTTGTCATTTCTTTGTTTTCTACCCCTCCAAATTACTTGCTTTGTTCTTGTTAGTTGCTGGCAAGTGGTCTCTCAACTCATGGTGATCCCATGTAGTACAGAATAAAACTTCTCCTTAGGGTTTTCTTGGATATAATCTTTATGGAAGCAGATCACCAGGCCATTCTTCTACGGAGTCACTGGGTAAGTTTGAACTGACAACCTTTAGGTTACCAGTCAGTCATACACCAAAAAGGACACCATGAAGAAAATGAAAACATAACCCGCAAAATGGGAGAAAATATTTGCAAATCATATGTCTAAGTGACTTGACTCCAGCATATATTAAAAAAATTAAAAAAAAAAAAAAAAAACTTGAAAATGGACAAAGGATGTGAGTAGACATTACTCCAAAGAAGATATACAAATGTCCAGTAAACACACGAAAAAATGCTTCATATCACAGGCCATTGTTGTTGTTATATGCAGTTGAGTAGGACCCGACTCACAGCAATACTTCCTTGGGTTTTCCGAGGCGGTGTCACTGTGGATGTAGATTTTCCAGCCTTAGGAAAATGCAAATTAGACCCACAATAAGATTCCACTTCACACCCGTTGCCCATTGTGTTCATTTTGGCTCACAATAAGAATATAGGACAAAGCAGAACTGGCTTATAGGGTTTTCAAAGATGTAATCTCTATGGAAGAAAACTATTACATCTTTCCCCTGCAAAGTGGCTTCAAATACCCAACTTTGGAAAACTGTTTAACATTTTACAAATAATGTTAAACACAGAGTTTTACCATGTTGTAGCTGGTGTTAAGTGTCATCGAGTTTACTCCTACTTATAAACACCCTACGTACAGCAGAATGAAACACTGCTGGTCCTGCGCCATCTTAATGCTCCTTCCTACACTTGAGTTTATTGTTGCAGCCACTGTGTCAATCCATCTTGTTGAGGGTCTTCCCCCTTTTTACTGACCCCCTACTTTACTAAGCATGATATCCTTCTCCAGAGACTTCTGAAAAATGACCAAAGTAGGTGAGATGATCGAGTCATTCTTACTTCTAAGAAGCAGTCTTCCTGCCCTTCTTCCAGAATAGAGTTGTTCATTCTTCTGGCAGTCTATAGTATTTTACTACTCTTCAACAATACCACAAGTCAAAGGAATCAATAGTTCTTCAGTTTTCCTTATTCATTATCCAGATTTCATATGTATATGAAGTGAAGGAAAACACCATGGCTTGCATTATACACCTTACTCTTCAAAGTTACATGTTTGCTCTTTAACACTTTAAAAAAATCTTTTACAGCAGATTTGCCCAGTGCAGTATGATGTTTGATTTCTTGGCTGATGCTTCCATGGGTGCTGATTGTGGATCCAAGTAACAAGAAATCTTTGACAACTTCAATCCTTTTTCCATTTATCATGATGTTGCTTACTGGTCCAGTTTTAAAGATTTTTGTTTTCTTTATGATGAAGTATAATCCATACTGAAAACAGTAGTCTTTGATCTTCATCAGTGAGTGCTTCAAGTCATCTTCACTTTCAGCAAGGACAGTTGTGTATCTTCATATCACATGTTGTTAATGAGAATTTGTCCAATGCTGATGCCACATCCTTCTTCATATAGTCAAGCTCCTTGGACGATTTGCTCAGCATACAGATTGAATAAAAATGGTGAAGAGATACAATCCTGACACCATTCCTGATCTTAAACCATGCAGTATCCCCCATTCTGTTTGAATGACAACCTCTTGGTCTATGTCCAGGTTCCTCATGAGCACAATTAAATGTTCCAGAATTCCCATTCTTCTCAATGTTATCCATAATTTGTAATGTTCCACACAGTGGAATGTCTTTGTATAGTCAATAAAACACAGGTGAACATCTTTTTGGTAATGTTTGCTTTCAGCCAAGATTTATCCAACTTCAGCAGATACCCTTCATTCCATGTTCTCCTCTGAATCCAGCTTACATTTCTGGAAGTTCCCTGTCAGTATACTACTGCAACCATTTTTTAATTATCTTCAGCAAAATTTTACTTGCATGTGATGTTAATGATATTGTTTGATAATTTCCAAAATCTGTTGGATCACCTTTCTTTGCAATGGGCACATACATGGATCTCTTCCAGTCAGTTGGCCAGGTAGTTGTCTTCCAAATATCTTGGCAGAAACAAGTAAGTACCTCCAGTGCTGAATGAGTTTATTGAAACATCTTAATAGGTATTCCATCAATTTCGGAGCCTTATTTTCACTAATTCCCTCAGTGCAGCTTGGACTTCTTTAATACCATTTGTTCTTAATCATATGCTACCTCCTGAAATATTTGAACATTAACTAATTCTTTTTGAAATAGTGATTCTGTTTATTCCTTCCATCTTCTTTTGATGCTTCCTGCATCATTCAATATTTTACCCATGTTGTTGTTGTTATGTGCCATAGAGTTGGACTTGACTCACAGCGATCCCTCCTTGGGTCTCCAAGGTGTTATCACTAAAGAAGTAGATTGCCCAACCTTCTTTCCAAGGAGTGGCTGGTGGGTTTGAACTGTCAGCCTTCTGGTTAGCAGTCAAATGCGTTAGGCACTACACTACCAGAGCTTCTATTTTACCCATAACACCCTTCATTATTGCAATTCAAGGCTTGAAATTTTGTTTAGTTCTTTAAGCTTGAGAAATGCCAAGCATGTTCCTCCCTTCTAGTTTTTTTTTTTTTAATTTCAGTCTTTACACATTTCATTATAATACTTTACTTTGTCTTCTGAAGCTGCCCTTTGAAATTTTCTGTTCACTATTTTATTTCATCATTTCTTCCATTTGCTTTAACTACTCTACATTCAAGAGCAAGTTTCAGAGTCTCTTCTGACATCCATTTGGTCTTTTATTCTTTTCCTGTCTTTTTAATATCTTTTGCTTTCTTCATGTGTGTTCCTAACATCATCCCATAACTCATGTGGTCTTTGGTCATTTGTGTTCAATGTGTCAAATCTGTACTTTAGATGATTTATAAATTCAGATAGGATATAATCAATGTTGTATTAGGGCTCTTGTAACTTGTTTTAATATTCTTTAGCTTCAACTTGAACTTGCATATAAGCATAGTCAGTTCCTAGTCTTGTTTTGACTGATGATATTGAGCTTTTCCAGTTCCTTTTTCTACAAATGTAGTCAATTTGATTCTTGCATATTTTGTCTGGCAATATCCATGTTTATAACCACCATTTATGTTATTGAAAAAAGGTATTTGCAGTTGTCATTGGTCTTCCAAAACTCTGTCATGTGATCTCCAGCAGAGGCAGTGCAGTGGGTTTGGAGCACCTGAGGGAGACAAGAAAGGAAGCAGAGTAGTTTGGAACAACTAAGGGAGACAAACTTGACTGTCAGTGTATTGCACTGTGGCAGTTGCTAACACAGACTCAGAAGAAGGAAGAGGCCATCACTTCTCAAAGAATTGGCCAGTGAAAACCTTATATATAGCAGTGAAACACTATCTGACATATTACTTGAAAACTTGATTAATAGCCCTAAAACATTGTCTGATATAGTGCCAGAAAATGAGACCCTTGGGTCATAAAACACTCAAAATACAACTGGGAAAGAGCTGCCTCCTCAGAGGAGAATGTACCTCAATGATGTGGATAGAGTAAAGCTTTCAGAACCTCCATTTGCTGATGTGGCATGGATCAAGATGAGAACAAACAGCTGCAAACATCCATTCATAGTCAGAAAATGGAATGTACAAAGTATGAATCTAGCAAAATTGGATGTGGTCAAAAGTGAAATGGAATGCATAAAGATCAATGTCCTAGGCATTAGTGAGCTGAAATTATCTGGTTTTGGGCATTTTAATCAGACAATCACATGATCCACTATGCCGGGAAAGACAAATTGAAGAAGAAAGGCATGCCATTCATCATCACAAAGAATGTATCAAGATCTTTCCTGAAGTATAATGCTGTCAGTGATAGGATAATATCCATATGCCTGCAAGAAAGACCAGTTAATACTATTATTACTCAAATTGACACACCAACCACCAAAGCCAAAGATAAGGAAATTGAAGATTTTTACCAAATTCTGCAGTCTGAAATCGACCAAACATGCAATCAAGATGTGTTAATTATCACTGGTGATTGGAATGCAAAAGTTGGAAAAAAGAAGAATCACTGGTAGTTGGAAAATATTACCTTGGTGATAGAAATAATGGTGGAGATTGCATGATAGAATTTGCAAGACCAACAGCTTATTCATTGCAAATACTTTTTTTCAACAACACAAGTGGTGGTTATACATGTGGACTTTGCCAGACGGAGTACACAGGAATCAGACTGACTACATCTGTGACAAGAAGTGATGGAGAAGCTCAATATCTTCAGCCAAAACAAGACCAGGAGCTGACTGTGGAACAGATCATCAACTGCTCATATGTAAATTTAAGTTGAAGCTAAAAACAATTAAAACAAGTCCACAAGAAAAAAAAAATTGACCTTAATTATATCCCTCCTGAATTTGGAGACCATCTAAAGAATAGATTTGCTGCATGGAATAAAAATTACCAAAAACCAGAGGAATTGTGAGATGATATTAAGAACATCATTCATGAAGAAAGCAAAAGATCATTAAAAAGACACAAAAGGAATAAAAGACAAAAATGGATGTCAGAAGAGACTCTGAAATTTGTCCTTGAATGGAGAGTAGCAAATGGAAGAATCGACAGGATAAAAGAACTAAACAGAAGATTTCAAAGTGTCGCTCAAGAAGACAAAGTCAAATATTACAATAAAATGTGCAAAGACCTGGATTTAGAATACCAAAAGGGAAGAACACACCCGGCATTTCTCAAGCTGAAAGAAAGGAAGAAAAAATTCAAGCCTTGAGTTGCAATACTGAAAGATTCTAAGGAAAATATATTGAATGATACAGGAAACATCAAACGAAGATGGAAAGAATACAGTCACTGTACCAAAAAGAATTGGTCGATGTTCATCCATTTCAGGAGATGGCGTATGATCAAGAATCAATGGTATTGCAAGAAGAAATCAAAGCTGCACTGAAGTAATTGGCAAAAAAACAATAACAACAACAACCAAGGATCCTGAAATGGATGGAATACCCATTGAGATGTTTCAACAAACAGATGCCACCTGGAGGCACTCACTTGGCTATGCCAAGAGAGTTGGAAGACAGCTACCTCCCCAACTGACTGGAAGAGATCCATATTCATATACATTCCAAATAAACGTGATTCCACAGAATGTGGAAATTATCGAACAATATCATTAATATCGCATGCAAGTAAAATCTTACTGACAATAATTCTAAAATGGTTGCAACAATACATTGACAGAGAACTTCCAGAAATTCAAGCTGGATTCAGAAGAGGATATGGAACAAGGGATATCATTGTTGATGTCAGATGGATCTTGGCTCAAAACAAAGAATACCAAAAATATATTTACTTGTGTTCTATTGACTATGCAAAAACCTTCAATTGTGTGGATCATAACTAAATATATATAACATCAAGAAGAATGGGAATTCAGAACACTTAATTGTACTCATGAGGAACCTACACGTAGACCAGGAGGCTGTCATTTGAACATAACAAGGGGATACTGCATGGTTTAAAATCACGAAGGGAGTGTGTGAGGGTTGTATCCTTTCACCATACTTACTTATTCAATCTATATTTTGAGCAAATAATCCAAGAAACTGGACTATATAAAGAAGACCATGGCATCAGAATTGGAAGAAGGCTCATTAACAACCTATGCTACGCAGACGACACAACTTTGCTTGCTGAAAGTAAGGATGACTTGAAGCACTTACTGATGAAAATTGAAGACTATAGTCTGCTGTTGTTGTTGTTAGGTGCAATAGAGTCATTTCCAACTCATAGCAACCCCATGCACAGCAGAATGAAACACTGCCCGATCCCATGCCATCTCCATGATCCCTGCTATACGTGAACCCATCATTGCAGCCACCCTGTCAATCCACCTTGTTGAAGGCCTTCCCCTCTTTCGTCGACCCTCCACCCTACCAAGCATGACATGCTTCTCCAGGGAATGGTCCCCTCTGACAACATGACCAAAGTAGGTGAGACAAAGTCTAGCCATTCTCACTTCCAAGGAGCATTTCAGGTGCACCTCCTCCAGGACAGATCTCTTAGTTCTTTCAGCAGTCCATGGTACTTTCAGCATTCTTCGCCAGCACCACAACTCAAAAGCATCAACTCTTCTTCAGTCTTCCTTATTCACTGTCCAGCTCTCACATGCATATGAGGTAATTGGAAATATCATGGCTTGTGTCAGACACACCTCAGTCCTCAAGGAGACATCCTTGCTGCTCAGCACTTGAAACCGTCCCTTCGCGGTTGACCTTCACAATGCTACACGTCATCTAATGTCCTGACTGCTGCTTCCACTGGCCTCGATTGTAGAATCAAGCAACGTGAATTCTTTGACAACCTCAGTCTTCTCTCCATTCATTGTGATGCTGCTCATTGGCCCACTTGTGAGGATTTTTGTTTTATTTATATTGAGACATAATCCATACTACAGACTGTATTCTTCAATCTTCATCAGTAAGTGCCTCAAGTCATCTTCACTTTCAGCAAGCAAAGTTGTATCATCTGCGTATCTCAGGTTGTTAATGATTCTTCCTCCAATCCTGATATCATGTTTTTCTTCAGATAGTCCAGCTTCTTGGATTATTTGCTCAGCATATAAATTAAATAAGTGTGGGGAAAGGATACAACCCTGATGCACTCCCTTCTTGAATTTAAACCATTTAGTATCCCCTTGTTCTGTTCAAATGACAGCCTCCTGGTCAAGGTACAGGTTCCTCATGAGTACAATCAAGTGTTCAGCAATTCCCATTCTTCTCAATGTTATCAATAATTTGTCATGATCCACACAATCAAATGCCTTTGCATAGTCAATAAAACACAAGTAAACATCTTTCTGGTTTTCTTTACCTTGTGCCGAGATCCATCTGACAATAGCTATGATATCCCTTGTTCCACGTCCTCTTCTGAATCCAGCTTGCATCTCTGGAAGTGCTCTGTCAATATACTGCTGCAACCGTTTTTGAATTATCTTCAGTAAGATCTTACTTGCATGCAATATTAATGATATTGTTCTATAATTTCCACATTCTGTGGGATCACCTTTCTTTGGAATGGGTACAAATATGGATCTCTTCCAGTCAATTGGCCAGGTAGCTGTCTTCCGAATCTCTTGGCATAACCAAGTGAGTGCTTCTAATGGGGCATCCATTTGTAGAAATATCTCAGTGGGTATTCTGTCAATTCCTGGAGCCTTGTTCTTCACCAATTCTTTCATTGCAACTTCGACTTCCTCCTTCAGTATTATTGGTTTTGGATCATATGCCACTTCTTGAAATGGATGAAGATCAACCAGTTCTTTTTGGTATAGTGACTGTGTGTATTCCTGCCATCTTCTCTTGATGTTTCCTGCATCATTCAATATTTTTCCCATAGAATATCTCAATATTGCAACTCAAGGCTTAAATTTTTTCTTCAATTCTTTCAGCTTGAGAAATGCAGAGCATGTTCTTCCCACGAAGAACAAAAATCCTCACAACTGGACCATTAAGCACCATCATGATAAATGGAGAAAAGATTGAAGTTACTGAAGACTTCATATTACTTGGTTCTACAATCAACACCAATGGAAGCAGCACTCAGGATTTCAAAAGGCGTATTGCATTGGGAAGATCTTCTTTAAAAGACCGCTTTCAAGTGCTAAAGAGCAAAGATGTCTCCTTGAGGACTAAGGTGTGCCTGACACAAGCCACAGTATTTTCAATCATCTCTTATGCATGTGAGAGCTGGACAACGAATAAGGAAGACCAAAGAAGAGTTGACGCTTTTGAGTTGGATGTGGGCAAAGAATAGTGAAAGTACCACGATCTGCTAAAATAACTGTCAGATCTGTCCTGGAAGAAGTGTAGCTGAATGCTCCTTGGAAATGAGAATAGATAGACTTCTGTCTCTCCTACTCTGGTCATGTTTTCAGAAGGGACCATTACCTGGAGGATATCATGCTCAGTAAAGTGGAGGGACAACAAAAAAGAGCAAGGCCCTCAACAAGGAGCATTGACACAGTGGCTGCAGTGATGGGCTGGGTATAGCAAAGATTGTGAGGCTGGTACAGAACTGGACAATGTTTCATTCTGCTGTCCATAAGGTCACTGTGAGTCAGAGGTGACTCGATAGCACCTAACAAGTGTATTCTATAAAAATGCTTTTTGATGTCCACAATGTAAATATATTATATCATTTTAAATATTGATTTAGATAAATATAAGTCTTTCAATACTCTTACTTCTGACAGGAACCTCTGTCGATATTGTGTAATGTGGATGTCAGAGAGAATCTGTGACAACAGAGAAAACAGATGTTTTCTGTTTGTTGCAGGGTGAGTAGCAGATTGAATTATTGGACCCAAAGTGGCTTGTGTTTTTTGGATATGTAGCAGCTTTTTTATAACTATAACTCATAAGGACAAAAATTTCTCTAGTCTCTAGTTCAGATTGTACATTTCTTATTTCACTTAATTGTTCATGGGGGAAGAGATGCAGGAAATGAGCCTCATTGATACCTGTTAATTAAAAGCAATGTAGATATTTCTGTGTAACTCAGTCTCTTTTTAACAATTCTGTTAATTCATTCAAAATCTATATCAGGACATAATTTACTCTTACATGTTCTCCCCTTCCCTCATTCTCCCAGAAGGGGTCTGAGTCCAGGGTGAAGATTACACAATATCTTGAAATTGTGGTGGAGTGCCCATCTGATTTGAGTTATTGACCTCTCATCTTTACTGAACTTCTCACCTGCAGCTTGTTCTACATCATCTTGGGGTGTTCTCTGTTCTGGCTTCATTGGCTGTAAAGCACCTTGTTTTTGTTATTAGGTTTCGTCAAATCAACTGCTACTAACAGCAACCTCTTGTGACAAATTAGAGCTGCCCCACAGGGTTTTCTTGGCTATATTCTTTACAGAAGCAGATCACCACTCTTTCTCCCATGCAGGCTCTGAATGGGTTTGAACTGCCCACCTTTCCATTATGAGCCAAATACTTAACCATTTGTGCCTATAAACTACCCTAGGTAGTTTAACTATAGAACTATTTTCTTGCACAGTCAGTTCCTGTTATTTGTTGTCGAGTCAGACCCAACTCATAGTGACCCCTCCTTGGGTTTCCAAGGCAGTATCACTACAGAAGTAGATTGCCCAACCTTCCTTCCAAAGTCAGTTCCTAGTCTCTCCATATTCTGCATTGCCCCACCTTGCTCTTACCATCGGCACATAGTAATACTACTGATTCACAATATTATCAAGCCACCCTACAGGATCAACAATTGCATCCATTCACTCTCTGAAGATAGAAAGCCTCTGGCAGGCACAATGGATCTCAGCTTTCAGACCTCCTTTGTCATGCTTTTCAATAAGCCATGGAAATTTTTTTTGCTTCTCTTCTACCATTCTCTGGATCTGAGGGGTACTTAGGGGATGTGGGCTAATTTGCCAGAGAGTCAACTCTTTTCTAGCTAGTCTGTGTTTCAGAATTTTGGAGTACTTCCTTGCTTATATGAAGAGAGCAACAACTCCTCTAGCCATGAGGAGGTCTGAGAAATATGAGGGAAAAAAGTATTTCTTTTTCCAAATTTCAGTTGTTAGACCCACCCTATCATCCATAAGTTAACCTGCCACTGTATAAGTAGAATTCATAATGTGAGCAATTTGTAAAATTATCCTTTATGTATTCAATTGTAATCCCATGCACAATGCAGTCAAACTGTTGTGATCCACAAGGTTTTTGTTGGCTGATTGTTCAGAAGTATATCACGAGGCCTTTTTTCCCAGTCTATCTTTGTCTGGAAGCTCTGCTAAAAACCATCTCAGCAACACACAATCCTCCACTAACAGAGGGGTGGTGGCTGCACTTGAGATACATTGGTCTGGAATTGGACCTGACTGTCCTGCATGGAAGGCAAGAATTCTACCACTGAATCACCACCGCATGAGGTGGCCATGAGTCGGGGGCTGATTCAAACGCAGCTAACGATGACGTGTTAAACAACGCTGGAGAAATGTTTTTTAAATATCTCGTTATTTTTCATGGCTACAAATGTACATAGAATTCTGTTCAATTAAATAAAGTGAAACACACAGATTGATAACTTCAACAAAACAGTATGCCATATGGGGCAGTATATAACATACCGGATCATTAGCATATTATCATGTCTGGCAGGCCTATCTCATTATGTTTTTACATAAAACCAGCTTTCAGGACCGGTGGCCCAGGAAGTTCTGAAAAGGTTTAGAAATTCAAGCAAAGGAGAAAAGGGAAGAGGAAAAAGAAAAGGGGGTGGGAAGGGAAGGAGATGCACTTGAAAGTCAGGTGCAGATCTCCAGATCCAAGATCTCACACTGAGTTGGGCCTCTGGGGACCCACCCACTTTGAGAGGTATCTCTTAGGAGTAAAATGAGTCCTGAGAAAGCTATCCTGAGAGAAAATAACGGCCTCCGATCACCAGCACTGAGCTCACTGCATAACTCATTTTCTCCGTCCACTTTCATTCCTTGACTCCATTTGCCACTGCTGTTTAAAGTAGCAACGAAGAGTACAGCCTATAGAGATAGACACCTTTGATTCAAATTCTGACTCTGCCATTTATGAAGCATGATACTTAAACTTTTTTGCCTTAGTTTTCTCATTTGTAAATAAAAATGAAAGTGTTAGCAATGCCTCACTGAATTGTGATTAAATGAAATTATTATGTAAAGTCCTTAGAATACTAGAAACCATTCAATAATCATTAGTCATCATTATTTCTTCTCTCTTTTGCCTTTTCACACCCCCTAATACTGAAGGAGGAGCTCTGGTACCATAGTGCCTAAGGCACTTGACTGCTAACCAGAAGGCTGGCAGTTCAAACCCACGAGCCACTCCTTGGAAGGAAGATTGGGCAATCTACTTCCTTAGTGATACCGCCTTAGAAACTCAACGAGGGGTGGTTATGAGTCAGATCTGACTTGACCGCAGTGAGGTTGGTTCTTTTTGGCTCTGAATGGGTTTGAACTGCCAGCCTTCTGGTTATCAGTCAAGTGCCTTAGTCACTATGCTACCAGAGCTCCCAGGTTTTGCATATATGCTCTTTATTATGTTGAGGAATATCCCTTCTATTCCTATTTTGCTGAGAGTTTTTATCAGGAATAGTTGCTGGATTTTATCAAATGCCTTTTCTGCATCAATTACTAGATTACATGTTTTTTTTTTTTTTTTTTGGTGGAACACCAAATTTCTTCTTTACTCTGACCTTTGTTACATGAAGTCAAAACTAGATTTACTGAGTAGCTGGAAATAGCCAGTAAATGGCAAACAGACCAAATATATCTGATGCAATGGAATGCTAGCTTACAAGTACTCTGCACTTTCTGTGCTCTGTTAAAAGGTATAATCTAGATTAGTCATGAGCTTTTGTATAGTTAGTAATAAAAATAGTTTGGGTTTTTAAAAATACAAGGCAATTTTGAATAAGTTAAAAAGCTACCTGTAAAACACACACACACACACACACACACACATACTGTTGTCAGTAAATCAATTCTCACTCATGGAGACCTCGTGTGTTTCAGAGTAAAATTGCACTCCATAAAGGTTTCAATGACTGTAATATTACAAAGTTAGATCTCCAGGCCTTTATTCCACAGTGCTCCTGGGTGGATTCAAACTACCATCCCTCAGGTCATAACGGAGTGCATACTCTTTGTACTACCAAAGGACTTTATGCATATGTCGGTGAAACTAGTTACGGTCAAATTGTTCTGACTCATGTCAACCACAGAAGGGTTTTCACTGGCTGATTATTCAGTAGGTCTCCAGGCCCTCCCTCTGAGGTGCTCTTGGGTGGACTCAAACTTCCAACTTTTTGGTTAGCAGCCAAGTCTGTTAACTGTTAGTACCACCCAAGAACTGCATGCTCCAAAATTCTGTGGTTAAAAGTAATAAGCATCATGTGTCAGGGGTCAGCTACAGGTCAGAGATTTATCCTCCTTGGCTCAACTGAGCTCCCCTGTTTGTCTCTGAGTAGAATGTTGCTGTTGTTTGCCATCAAGTCGGCCCCGACTCGTAGCGACCCCTCCTTGGGTTTCCGAGGCAGTATCACTATGGAAGTAGATTGCTCAACCTTCCTTCCGAGGAGTGGCTGGTGGGTTTGAACCGCCAGCCTTCTGGTTAGCAGTCAAGTGCCTTAACAACTATGCTACCAGAACTCCTTTGAGTAGAATAGCTGTTGGTTAATGTCTGACTTTTCTGGAATTCATCTGGTTTGAAACTCAGCTCTGCTCCATAGGTCTAGTCCTTCATGTGTCTCTCACATCCTTCCAGTAGACTAGCCTAGGCATGTTTTTGTTGTTTTCACAAGAGCAAGCAAGCCCAGTGCCCAGTCCTGGAAGCAGAGAGGAAAAGGAAATATTCAAGGTGTCTTGAAACCTAGGCTCAGTAGTGGCATGCTGCTACATCTGCCACATTCTATTGGCCAAGGCAAGTCACAAGAACAGTTCAGGTTCAAGAGCCAGCAATAGACTCTGACTTATCATGAAAGGAATGAAGAATCATAGCCATTTTGGAATCTACTACAACAAAGATCTACCTTCCTCTCTCTACCTTTTTGCAAATCTTAATTAGGGAGAATAGGAATAAATGGAATACATTGGGAAAAAGTTTTATGTAATTCATAAATTACCCTTTGAGCACACTGACCATGTTTGTGTAAATGAGATCACAGTTTCTATAGTAAGAAAAAAAATCTTTCTTCATAAAAATCTTCTTTTCATTTTTAAGAGAAAACTCTGAAAATAATTTCACTTAAACTTCTTAATGTGTCTCTTGAGCTGAGAAAATTCTTTATGTGTGCTGAATGTCACACAGAAAAGAGCATACTAATAATATCAAGTAGAATGATGAACTGTATCAAAGGCTCCTTTCTGAAAATGCATTACCTTCCAATTATATTACAGTTGACACATAACCTTGATTTTTGGATTTTAAACTATGATGTGCTGCCACCTTGTGTACCATGCCTGTAAACACCATTATTTTCTATTAACATTGTTAGAATACTAATCAGAAAATAATACTGCAACAAAGGGAGATGTTTTGTACTTATAAAAGGCAAGACTTTTTGGCAAACTATGCAGTTCTTAGGAGCTCTGGTAGCTAAAGCACTTGACTGCTAACCAGAAGGCTGGCGGTTCAAACCCACCAGCCACTCCTTGGAAGGAAGGTCGGACAATCTACATCAGTAGTGATACTGCCTCAGAAACCCAAGGAGGGGTCACTATGAGTCGGGTCTGACTTGATGGCACATAACAAAAACGACAACATGCAGTTCTTGGTAAGGTGGGGGACAGCCCCCAGGTGGCAGGGAGCAGTGGCAGACAGGGCCAGCAGGAGCAGGTAGGTGGTAGCCCAGGAAGTGAGCAGAATGGTTGGAACAACTAAGGGAGAGAAACTTGTCTGTTGGTTTGTCATTCTCTGGTGGCTTGCGTGTTGCTGTGAGGCTGGAGGCTGTGCCAGCAAGGGTGCCCATGGTGGACCGGTTTCGGTGGAGCTTCCAGACTGAGAAAGACTCAGAAAAAGGAAGAGGCCATCCACTTCTCAAAGAATTGGCCAGTGTAAACCTTATGAATAGTAGTGAAACACTGTCTGGTATATTTCTGGAAATTTTTTTGAGTAGACCTGAAACATTGTGCAATATAGTGCTGGAAGATGAGCCCCTCATATCAGAAGGCACTCAAAATATGGCTGGGAAAGAGCTGCCTCATCACACTGGAGCTGACCTTAATGATATGGATAAAGTAGAGCTTTCAAGGCCTCTATTTGCTGAAGTGGAATGACTCAGTATGAGAAGAAACATCTGCAAACAGCCATTAATAATCAGAACATGAACTGTATGAAGTATGAATCTAGGAAAATTGGAAGTTGTAAAAAATGACATGGAACACATAAAGCTTGATATCCTAGGCATTAGTGAGCTGAAATGGACCGGTTATGGCCATTTGAATCAGACTACCATATGATCTACTATGCCAGAAATGACAAATTGAAGAGGAATGATGTGGCATTCACGTCACAAAGAATGTTTCAAGATCTATCCTGAAGTACAATGCTGTCAGTGATAGAATAATATCCACACACCTACAAGGAAAGTCAGTTAATACTACTATTATTCAAATTTACACACAAACCACCAAAGTGAAAAATGAGGAAATTAAAGATTTTTACCAATTTTTGCAGACCGAAATTGACCAAACAAGCAATCAAGATGTGCTTATTATCACTGGTGATGGGAATCCCAAAGTTGGAAACAAAGAAGAATCACCAATAGTTGGAAATTTTGGCCTCGGATATAGAAATAATGCTGGAGATTGCATGATAGACTTCTACAAGACCAATGACTTATATAGTGCAAATACCTTTTTTCAACAACACAAACAGCGGCTATACACTGACTTCACCAGATGGAGTACACAGGAATCAGATTGCATACATCTGTGGCCAGAGGCAATGGAGAAGCTCAATATTTTCAGTCAAAACAAGGCCAACAGCTGATTGTGGAATAGACCAGCAATTGCTTTCAATTTGAAGTTGAAGACAATTAAAACAAGTCCATAAGAGCCAAAATATGACCTTGATTATACCCCTCCTGAATTTAGACTCCATCTAAAGAATAGATTTGATGCATTGAACACCAATGGCAGAAAACCAGAAAAATTGTGGAATGACATGAAGAACACCATCCATGAAGAAAGCAGAAGGTCATTAAAAAGACAGGAAAGGAAGAAAAGACAAAAATGGATGTCAGAAGAGACTCTGAAACTTGCCCTTGAACAGAGAGTAGCTAAAGCAAATGGAAGAAATGACAAGATAAAAGGGCTAAACAGAAGAGCAGCTTGAGAAGACAAAGTCAGTTATTATAATGAAATGTGCATAGACACGGAGTTGGAAAGCCAAAAGGGAAGGACATGCTCAGCATTTCTCAAGCTGAAAGTCCAACAACAAGGAAATTTAACCCTTGAGTTGCAATATGATTCTATGGGCAATATATTGAATGATGCAGTAAACATCAGAAGAGGATGGAAAGAATATAGTCACTGTACCAAAAAGAATTGGTTGATGTTCATCCATTTCAGGAGATGGCATCTGATCAAGAACCAATGGCATTGTAGGAAGAAGTCGAAGCTGCACTGAGGAAGTGGCAAAATACAAGGCTCCAGAAATTGACGGGATACCCATTGACATGTTTCAACAGATGTCTCACTAGAAGCACTCACTTGGCTATGCCAAGAGATTTGGAAGACAGCTACCTGGCCAATTGGCTGGAAAAGATCCATATTTGTACCCATTCCAAAGAAAGGTGATCCCACAGAATGTGGAAATTATCGAACAATATCATTAATATCACACTCAAGTAAAATCTTACTGACAATAATTCAAAAACAGTTGCAGCAGTATATTGACAGAGAACTTTCAGAGGTGCAAGCTGGATTCAGAAGAGGACATGGAACAAGGGATATCATAGCTGCTGTCAGATGGATCTTGGCTCAAAGCAAAAAATATCAGAAAGATGTTTACATGTATTTTATTGACTATGTGTGGATCATAACAAATTATGGATAACATTGAGAAGAATGGAATTCCAGAACAGTTAATTGTGCTCATGAGGAACTTGTACATAGACAGAACAAGGGGATACTGCATGGTTTAAAATCATGAAGGTAGTGTGTCAGGGTTGTATCCTTTCACCATACTTATTCAATCTGTATGCTGAACAAATAATCCAATAAGCTTGACTATATAAAGAAGAACACAGCATCAGGATTGGAGGAAGACTCATTAACAACCTGCATTACACAGACAACACAACTTTGCTCACTGAAAGAGAGGATGATTTGAAACACTTACTGATGAAGATTGAAGACTATGGTCTGCAGTAAGGATTGCACATCAATATAAAGAAAACAAAAGTCCTCACAACGGGACCAAGGAGCAGCATCATAATAAATGGACAAAAGATTGAAGTTGTCAGACTTCATATTATTTGGTTTATAATCAACATCAATAGAAGCAGAAATCAAGATATTGGATATCATATAACATTGACCAAATCTGCTGTAAAGGACCTCTTTGAAGTACTAAAGAGCAAAGATGTTTCCTTGAAGACTAGGGTGTGCTTGACACAAGCCATGGTATTTTCAATCATCTCATATGCATGTGAGAGCTGGACAATGAAAAAGCAAGACTGAAGAAGAGTCGATGCTTTTGAGTGTGGTGTTAGCAAAGAATGCTGAAAGTACAGTGGACTGCTAAAAGAACTAACAAATCTGTCCTGGAAAAAGTGCAGACAGAATGCTTCTTGGAAGCGAAAATGGCCAGACTTGGTCTTACCTAACATTGTCATGTTGTCAGAAGGGACCATTCCTTGGAGAAGGATATCATGCTTGGCAAAGTGGAAGGATAACAAAAAAGGAAAAGGCCTTCAATGAGATGGATTGACAGAGTGCAAGGATGGGCTTAGGTATAGCAATGATCGTGGAGCTGGCACAGGACCAGGCAGTGTTTCGTTCTGCTGTATATAGGTCACTATGAGTCAGAGACAACTCGAGGGCACCTAAAAACAATAACATGGACCCCTTTTCTTAGTAATACTTTTAATTGCATAAAATAAAATACTAGAATTAAAATTGAAACTAATTATAATGAAATACAGTTAAGATTTTAAATGAAAATTTGTAATAAATTAATATATGTGTTTCTATTTGTTTTTATAACTGTATGTGCTTCTTAAGTAACACATTAAATAACAAAATCTACTGGTAAATCTTATAACTACCATGATTTCAAATTAGTAAATTGTTGTTGTTATGTGCCGTCGAGTCGGCCCCGACTCATAGCGACCCCTCCTTGGGTTTCCGAGGCAGTATCACTATGGAAGTAGGATTGCCCAAAGTTCCTTCCGAGGAGTGGCTGGTGGGTTTGAACCGCCAGCCTTCTGGTTAGCAGTCAAGTGTTTTAGCCACTATGCTACCAATATTAGTAAATAATGTCAATATATTTTGAGATAACCAGAGCAACATTAATGTGATATGAAAATATGTTCTACAGGCTACTACTATTGTGGTTTGTTACCTATGTTTTATAACTAAAGGAAATACTAAATTACAATTAGAAGTTAGTGGGGAAAATGTTTTTTCCCATTTAAGTTCATAGAACACTTGAATTCTACCCACAGACCCCCTTGGGGTCCAGAGATTCCAAATTGATCATTCTAGAACCCCAATGTGGTTTAAAAATAGCTTTGTTATCAACTATCAGTCTTCTACCTGATGTCTTCCCTAATTCCTCCAGACAGATCTAGTGTATTCTTTTCTGTTTAATATGCATCATTGTAGCAAAAAAAAAAAAAAAAAACACAGTATACAATGATTCTGTGTTTCTCCAGCACAGTCACATGGTATAACACGCTCAAAGTCAGAAAGGACATTTTATTCATCTTTGCCTAACTGTTGTTGTTGTTAGGTGCCATTGAATCAGCTATGACTCATAGTGACCTGATGTACAACAGAACAAAACACTGTCCAGTCTTGCACTATCCTTATAATCCTTGCTATACTTGAGCTCAGCACCATAGCCACTGTGTCAATACATCTTGTTGAGGGTCTTCCTCTTATTCACTGACCCTATAAAAAATATATCTTTTCCAGGGAGTGGTCCCTACTGACAACATGACCAAAGTAGTTGAGACTAGGTCTACTCACTCTTGCTTCCAAGGAGCATTCCAGCTCCACTTCTTCCAGGACAGATTTGCTCATCCTTCTGGTAGTCCATGGTATTTTGAGTATTCTTCACCAGCACCACAATTCAAAGGCATCATCTCTGCTCTGGTCTTCTTTAATTAATGTTCAGCTTTCACATGCATATGATAGGTGATTGAAAATACAAATACTATGGCTTGCTTTAGGCACATGTTAGTCTTCAGAGTGACATCTTTGCTCCTCCACACTTTAAAGAGCTCAGCAGATTTGCCCAGTGCAATACAACCTCTGATTCCTTGACTGCTGCTTCCACAGATGTTGATTGCGGATCCAAGTACAATGAAATCCCGGATAACTTCATTTTTTTTCTCAATTTATCATGATATTGCTTATTGGCCCAGTTGTGAGGATTTTCATTTTCTTTATGTTGAGATGTAATCCATATTAAAGTATATAGTCTTTAATCTTCCTCAGTAAGTGTTTCAAGTCATCTTTACTTTCAGCAAGCAAGGTTGTGCATATCAGATTGTTAACGAGTCTTCCTCCAATCCTGATGTCACATTCTTCTTCATATAGTCCAGCTTCTCAGAAAATTTGCTCAACATACAGATTGAATAAGTATAGTAAAAGGATACAATCCTGACACACACCTTTCCTGATTTTATTTGAATGACAGTCTCCTGGTCTATGTATAAGTCCCTCACAAGCACAATTAAGTGTTCTAAAATTCCCATTCTTCACAATGTTATCCATAATTTAAGAACCGCACAGTTGAATGCTTTTGCATAGTCAATAAAACACAGGTAAACACCTTTCTGGTATTTTTTACTTTCAGCCATGATCCATCTGATATCAGCAATGATATCCCTCGTTCCATGTCCTCTTCTGAATCCAGCTTGCATTTCTGGAAGTTCCCTGTCAATATATTGCTGCAACCATTTTTTAATTATCTTCAGCAAAATTTTACTTGTGTGTGATATTAATGTTATTGTTTTATAATTTCCACACTCTGTTGGATTACCTTTCCTTGGAAAGGGCACAAATATCGATCTCTTCCAGACAGTTGGCCAGGTGGCTGTCTTCCAAATTTCTTGCCATAAATGAGTAAACACCTTCAGTGCTGCATCTGTTTGTTGAAACATCTCATTGGGTATTCTGTCAATTCCAGGAGCCTTGTTTTTCACCAATTCCTTCAGTGCAACTTATATTTCTTCCTTCAATAATATTAGTTCTTGATCATATGCTACCTCCTGAAATAGTGAACATTGACCAATTCTTTTTGGTACCGTGATTCTGTATATTTCTTCCACCTTCTTTTGTTGCTTCCTGCATCATTCAATATTTTGCCCACAGAATCCTTCAAAATTGTAACTTGAGGCTTGAAATTTTTCTCCAGTTCTTTCAGCTTGAGAAGTGCTAAGCATATTCTTCTGTTTTGGTTTTCTAACTCCATAGCTTTGCACATTTTATTATAATACTTTACTTTGTCTTCTCAAGCCACCCTTTGAAATCTTCTGCCCAGCCTTTTTATTTCATCATTTCTTCCATTTGCTTTAGCTACTCTTTGTTTAAGAGCAAGTTTCAGAGTCTCTTCTGACATCCATTTGGTCTTTTCTTCTTTTCCAGTCTTTTTAATAACCTTTTGCTTTCTTCATGCCTTACTAGGGTCTAAGATATTGGAGATTTTTTTAAACTTTTGTTAAATTAATTTCTATAAGTTATTGTTATCTTCTCTAAATGTGCCATGCTGAGGGAAAATAACTCAAATAATAAAATAACTGTTATGTGATAAATATCTGGATGAAAGTGAGAATCTATCTAGTAATTGAAGTATTTATTAGTATTTCTGACCTTGCTGGACTGAACTCTCTGCAATGATGAGGACTGTGAACTTGAAAAGTAGCTAGTGTGATCAAGGAAATACATTGCTAATATTATTTGATTTTAACTAATTTAAATTTAAATAGTCAAATATGGTCAGCACAGCTCTATTTGTCACTATATAGTCAACTCCACAGGAAGAATCTATATTATGACTTTGAGTCTTTTACAACTATTTTAAAACTGTCACAGAGAAAGCTTTACCGGCTCCTTTTCTCTAAAAGCCAGCTTTGTGAACCTAAACCGACTCCAGATCAAGGAGGAAACTAATCTCATTCAGGAATAGATATTTATAAAAGAATCTCTTTATTAAAAAAAAAAAAAAAGGCTTTGGAGCCCAATAGTGTCACTGATTTTTGGGTTGTAACTGATCATCTTTAAAATGTTCCCCATTCATTTATTAGATATTCTGCTCCATTTTGTAAAGCTTCTTTTTTCGTTTTAGTCTCTAAACCACCTGAAGTAATAGGATAAAAGATAAGCCTATAATGCTAATGTGACATATCAAATTCATGGGACTTTTTAAAAGGAAGTTTTTGACTCTAAGTCTAGAGACAATGTATATAGTATAACATACTTAATGTATAAAATACTAAAAGGGAATAAATAATCTTCATATTATTCCATTCTAAAGAAAATATTTATTGAGAATGAAGAGTTAGTCTCTTAAAAGAACTATGTACAATTTACTAAACACATTTCTACAAAACTATCTATTAAAGAAAAATAATGTGCTCTCCATTCAATGCTAATTTTCTTTTATGGGTTATGGGGAGGGCCATTTTTTGCTCTTTCCCTCAAAAAAAGAGTAAACATGAAAAAAAAAATCTATGGAAATGATTAATGCATTTAGGATTCTTGATATCTTTTAAGGGCTTAATACACAAAAATACATTTAACTGTGGTAAGAAGGTTTCAAGTGGTAATGTTTATGTGAAGGAGACAGTAAAATCAATAGTGTAACTGAAGCTTTATCATATATATTATTTACTTATATTTATCAAGGAATCCAGAAGATAAATTGGCAAGTGTAAGTATTTTAGAGTTTAAACTTAGAAATTGTAAGTTAAACCAATGACTTCAAAAGAATTAAGATGGGGCAATCTACTTCTGTAAAGATTTACCACCTTAGAAACCCAATGGGGGTCGTTGTGAGTCAGAATCAACTCAGTGGCAATGGGTTTGGTTTTGGTTTGGTTTTCAGAGGAATTAGCTAACTAACCAGCTCTGCAATGACTAAGTTTAAAAAAATGCATTTGTAAAGTGGTTCATCTACTCTTTAACCACAGAGATTTTTAGAGTGAAATGAGATCCATTTTTCAAAAATGTCAACCAATACTACAAATATGAAAATAAATTAATAAGATTTAAGTGAATTACAAGGTAAATAATACAGAAAATAAAATTCATTTTTTTTTACATAATCAATGTTACATATCAATGTTTTGTGTTCATTTGCAAGCAGTTTAATGAACTATTTATACAGACATGGTTTGAATCTTTGATCTAACACTTACTATAATCCTTAGGTAGGTTTTGCCCAGTGCTTGTCAAATTCTCCATAGGTAATAACCATGGCTTTTTATATGGAAACCATTTGGAGCATTAAGTATGAAAAAAAAAAAAAAACAACACTGCCATCAAGTTGATTCTGACTCATAGTGACCCTATTGGATGAGTAGAACTGCTCCCATAGGGTTTCCAAGGCTGTAAATATTATGGAGGCAGACTGCCTCATCTTTCTACCACAGAGCAGCTGGTGGAATCAAACTGCCAACCTTTTTAGTTAGCAGCAAAATGCTTTAATCACTGCACCACCAGAGTTCCTTGGAACATTAAGTGTTCAATAAATATTAGCTATCTTCACTAAATGCAAGGTTGCTGTTTTGGTTACTCAATGCCACTCTGACAGGAATATACCACAAATCAGATGGATTTAACAAACTGGAGTTTATTTTCTTACAGTTCTAGAGGCTAGAAGTCCGAGTTCAAAGTGACAGGGTCTAGGGGCCGGGTGAAAACCCCTCAACCCTGGGCTTCAGCTCTGCCTCTTACTCGCAGCCCACTGAAGCTGAAGGCTTCTCTTCACTTAGGCAACTGCTGGCTGCTGAGGGTGACAAACCCAAAGTCAGCAACTAAAAAGGCACAAACCCAATGTTACCAAACAACATGGTAGGTCACTAATTCAAGTCTCACGATCAGCAGGGCATGATAGTGGTAGGCTGCTGAACAACAACTTGGCTACATGAAGGATTCAAGCATGCCAAAAAGCTGTAGACCATTCCCAAAGCTTCTCCTTATATACAAGAAGCAGACCACATCCCTAAAACAGCTACAGCTACTCAGCTGCTCACAGCAGATTCTATCATGGCATTGATTGCCAGTCTCGTCATGGTGAATAACTACCCCAAGTTGCCCAGCCACTCAAAACCAGGCCCAGCCAAGTTGACATATAACCTTAACTACCACAGTTGGCTAATATTATTACTATTGTTAGCTGCCATAGAGTGGCCCCTGAATTATGGAAACCCCATGTTCAACAGTATCAGGCCATTGTGATCCATAGGGTTTTCATTGGTGGATTTTTTTTCAGAAGTAGAAAACCAAAAACCAACCTGTTATGCATCACAACAACACAAGCCTCTACTGACAGATGGGTGGTGACTGGGCTTGAGGTGCATTGCCTGGAAATAGAACCCTGGGTCTTCTGCGTGAAAGGCAAGAATTGTACCACTGAGCCACCATCATTCCCTGACTGATATTAGAAGAGTTTTTTTTTTTTTTTTTTAAATAGAAATTCCTAATATTCAGGTCTCTCTTCTTTAGCTATTTCTAAAACTATGACTCTTGATATAAGTTATCTTCAATAATCTTTTATTATATTTCAAGTATAAACTATAGCAAGAATATCAGGATAGTTGCAAGTCTGCAGAAAAGGCAAAGGTTAAAAAATTATGAGCCACCGGATCAAACTAAAATTCTAATCATTACCATATTAGGTTCTAAGAACATATGCAATTATGATAATGAATAGTAAATTTAACAGCAATAGCAAAAGTATTTTTTTACTGGTGAAGCACAGTAGCAATTGCTAATGTTATTATATAACTTGAAGTGACTAGTGAGAAATGACTACTGACTGAAAAATTTTTCAAATCAGAAATAATAGGAACTGAAAAAGAAGGGAATCTATAATCTGCTGCAGAGTCCTAGTAGATGAACCACAGGAGGAAGAATCTGTTGTGACAGCTGGAAAGAAGTAAGGTGAGCAGAGAAAATCACTAGGGTCTGCAGAAAGAAAAGCTTATACTGAAAGCTGACCCCAGATGAGAAAGGTGACCCAAATGCTTAAGCATCAAGAGGGCCCATATGTTCCTTAACGGCAGGGAGACTGGAAAGACGCCCAGTCAGGGATTCTATCAACCCTATGATTACATAATGAATGAAAATGCCCACCGGTGTCAGATTAGCCTAAATCTTGGCCCAAACATATTCTAGCAATGCAACATTAGGCAAGTTGTTTGAACTCTCTAAGCTTCATTTTCATTATCTGTAAAATCAGAGTGGTAATTACAGTTTCTTAAAATTTTGTTGCATTATAAAAAGATAATGTCTGTAAAGTGCTCAGCATAGCTTCTGGCAGAAATTAGTTTCAACAATATTATTTAAAACAAATATTTGAAGATGAAGAGAGACCTCTAAGTAACCACAGATAAATAGATCTTAATGAAACTATTAACTATTAGGGAGAGTCTGCCAACTATAAATTGACTAATGGGCCTACACAGTCATTTATTAAAAATGTTGTGCCTTTTATCTTTGATAAATCTTGGCTGTGTTTCTTAGATTCCTTTTTCAATTTTGTTTGTTGCCCTTTCTCATGACCTCCTCACCCTATACTTCCTGTCAGCTATGGTGGAATATGAGGACATGGTAAAAATGTCTATGTGCTCCTACAATTCAAGACTAGTCACTACATGATCCCTGACTTAGAAATATCTCTTCCACCTGCTTATGCCTGTAATAATGACAGGTAAGTCATATGCAATCATGTACTACATAGATATTAATAGCAAGTTTGTTTACAGCTTCAAGATAACTGGCAAATAATAAGCTTTCTTATTTATCACTTACTCTTTAGTAAGCCATTATGCTACTAGTTATGAGGAAGATATATAAAAGATGTAGAAAATCTGATGCCATTAGACCTTTAAAATATGTGGTCCAGGAAGGAAGGCTATAATAAGTATAATCTTTAGACTGTGCACCAGCAGATTGTTACTTAACCTCTCTTGATCTCAGTTTCCTCCTCGGAGAAATAAAGCAGTTGAACTCCTCCTCGGAGAAATAAAGCTAATCGGTTAGCTCCCTGCTAAATCAACCATTGTGTAATTCTATGGCTGTGGTAGACACTTAAGGAGCTGAAGACAAACATGTAAGTTCGTCCATAACGTATAAAAATAAGACATTTTAGAAGATGGTATTTGGTAGTTGAAAAAATATTAACAAAGACAGCCTTTGAAAAGTATATCAGTAAGAAAATACAAGATGAAGAAAATCCAGGCCTAAGCACCCTTCCATAACATTTATAAATCATTCTTCAGTCTGTTTTCACTCAGCGATAAAAAATAATCTCATTAGTTCACTTTAATCTGGAAATGAAGTATACATTTCTTCAAATCCACAGTGCATGATTCTCAAAAAAAAAAAAAATAGTTTAACTGTGCCTCCTATTTTTTAGTTAAATGTGAGAAAAAGTAGAGTGAATAAACCTGTGTGATAACCCTTTCACTCCAAAAAATTCCATGAACATACCAGATTAAAAATTTTGTTAAGGATCAGGAACAGAAAGAAACCATACAGAGCTTTCACCACTGGCATGATTATTGCACCATCAAGAAATTTGTTGTTGTTATGTGCCATCGAGTCGGCCCTGACTCATAGCGACCCCTCCTTGGGTTTCCGAAGCAGTATCACTACGGAAGTAGGATTGCCCAACCTTCCTTCCGAGGAGTGGTTGGTGGGTTTGAACCACCAGCCTTCTGGTTAGCAGTCAAGTGCTTTAGCCACTATGCTACCAGAGCTCAAGAAATTTAGAGATACTATTTAAGATGGGAGATCTGGTAGCATAGTGCCTAAGGCACTTGACTGCTAACCAGAAGGCTGGTGGTTCAAACCCACCAGCCACTCCTCGGAAGAAAAATGAGGCAATCTACTTCCGTAGTGATACAGCCTGGGAAACTCAAGGAGGGGTCGCTATGAGCCGGGTCTGACTCGATGGCACATTACAACAACAATAACAACAATTAAAATAGATTTTTGCACAGCTGGCTGATACAGTATCCTGACAAATAAGAACTGTAGGAATAAATATGCATATTCATATTGTGTATTTGAGCCAAGGCCAACAGCCAGAACAGGTAAGGAGGGGAGAGCCCCCAGGCAGGAAGTGGGAGCCAGGGCCAATGGCCAGAACAGGTAGAGGGAAGGCCAGGAAGTGGGAGGAGTGGTTGGAACAGCTAAGGGAGATGAACTTGTCTGTCAATTTGTCATACTGTGGGGGCATGTATGTTGCTGTGAGGCTGGAGGCTGTGCCAGCAGGGTTACCAATGGTGGATGGGTTTCAGCAGAGCTTTGAGACTGAGACAGACTCAGAAGAAGGAAGAGGCCATCCACTTCTCAAACAATTGGCTGGCAAAAACCTTATGAATAGTAGTGAAACACTGTCTGATATATTACAGGACAACTTTATGAATAGCCCTGAAATACTATCTGATACAGTGCCAGAAGAGGAGCTCCTCAAGTCAGAAGGCACTCAAAATATGACTGGGAAAAAGCTGTCTCATCAGAGTAGTGCCAACTTTAGTGATGTGAATAGAGTAAAGCTTTTGGGACCTCTGTTTGCTGATGTAGCATGACTCAAAATGGGAAGAAACAGCTACAAATATCCATTGATAATTGGAACATGGAATGTATAAAGTATGAATCCAGGAAAACTGGAAGTTGTAAAAAATGAAATGGGACACATAAAGATTGATATCCTGGACATTAGAGAGCTGAAATGGTCTGGTTTTGGCCATTTTAAATAAAACAGTCATATGATCTACTATGCTGGGAATGACAAATTGAAGAGGAATGGCACAGCATTCATCATCACAAAGAATGTTTCAAGATCTATCCTGAAGTACAATGCTGTCGGTGATAGAATAATATCCACAAGCCTACAAGGAAAGCCAGTTAATACTATTATTATTCAAATTTACACACTAACCACCAAAACCAAAGATGAGGAAATTGAAGATATTTACCAACTTCTGCAGACTAAAATTGATCAAACATGCAATCAAGAAGTGCTGATTATCACTGGTGATTAGAATGTAAAAGTTGGGAAGAATCACCAGTAGTTGGAAAATTTGGCCTTGGTGATAGAAATAATGCTGGAGATGGCATGATAGAGTTTTGCAAGATGAATGACTAATATTCATTGCAAATACATTTTTTTCAACAACACAAACAGAAGCTGTACACGTGGACTTTGTCAGATGGAGCACCTAGGAATCAGATTGACTACATCTGTGGCAAGAGGCAATGGAAAAGCTCAATATCTTCAGCCAAAACCAGACCAGGAGCTGATTGTGGAATAGCCCATCAATTGATAAAACATGAAAGTTCAACTTGAAGTTGAAGATAATTAAAACAAGTCCATGAGAACTGAAATATGACCTTGAGTATATCCCTCCTGAATTTAAAGATTGTCTAAAGAATAGATTTGATGCATTGAACAACAATGACCAAAAAACAGAAGAATAGTGGGATGACATCAAGAACATCAACAATGAAGAAAGCAGCAGGTCATTAAAAAGACAGGAAAAGAAGAAAAGACCAAAATGGATGTCAGAATAAACTCTGAAACTTGCCCTTGAACAGAGAGTAGCTAAAGCAAATGGAAGAAATGACCAGATAAAAAGGCTAAACAGAAGATTTCAAAGAGCAGCTCGAGAAGACAAAGTTAGCTATTATAATGAAATGTGCAAAGACATGGAGTTGGAAAGCCAAAAGGGAAGAATACACTCAGCATTTCTCAAGCTGAAAGAACTGAAGAAAAAACTTATGGCTCAAGTTGCAATATTAAAAGATTCTATGGGCAATATATTGAGTGATGCAGGAAACAACAAAAGAAAATGGAAGGAATACACAGAGTCACTGTACTAAAAAGAATTGGTTGATATTCATCCATTTCAGGAGGTGGCACATAATGAAGAATCAATAGTACTGAAGGAAGAAGTCTAAGCTGCACTGAAGGAAGTGGCGAAAACAAGACTCCAGGAATTCACGGAATACTCACTGAGATGTTTCAATGAATGGATGCCCCACTGGAAGCACTCACTCAGCTATGCCAAGAGATTTGGAAGACAGCTACCTGGCCAACTGACTGGAAAAGATCCATATCTGTATCTATTCCAAAGAAAGGTGATCCCACAGAATGTGGAAATTATATTTTAAAAAAATCATTAATATCACACTCAAGTAAAATCTTACTGAAGATAATTCAAAAATGGTTGCAGCAGTATATTGACAGAGAAATTCCCGAAATGTGAGCTGGATTCAGAAGAGGATGTGGAATGAGAGATATAGCTGATATCAGATGGATCTTGGCTCAAAGCAAAGAATACCAAAAAGATGTTTATTTTTGTTTTGTTGACTATGCAAAAGCATTTGATGGTGTAGATCATAATAAATTATGGGTAACATTGAGAAGAAAGTGAATTCCAGAACACTTAATTGTACTCATGAGGAAACTATATACATAGACCAAGAGGCTGTCATTCAAACAGAATAAGGGAACACTGCATGGTTAAAATCAAGAAGGGAGTGTGTCAGGGTTGTATCCTTTCACCTACTTATTCGATCTGTATGCTAAGAAAATAATCAAGGGGCTAAATGAAGAATATGGCATCAGGATTGGTGGAAAGCTCTTTAACAACCTGTGATTTGCAGACGACACAACTTTGCTTGCTGAAAGTGAGGATGACTTGAAGCACTTACTGATGAAGACTACAGTCTGCAGAGTGGTTTGCACCTCAGTATGAAGGAAACAAAAATCCTCACAACTGGACCAGTAAGCAGCATCACAATAAATGGAGAAAAGTTTGAAGTTGTCAAAGACTTCATATTACTTGGTTCTACAGTCAACACCAATGGAAACAGTAGTCAAGATGTCAGTTGTCTTATAGCATCTGGCAAATCTGCTGCAAAAGACCTCTTTCAAGTGTTGAAGAGCAAAGATATCTCCTTGAAGATTAAGGTGTGCCTGACACAAGCCATGGTATTTTCAATTGCCTCCTATGCATTTGAGAGCTGGACAATGGTGAGGAAGACTGAGGAAGAGTCAATTCTTTTGAGTTGTTGCATTGGTGAAGAATGATGAAGGTACCATGGACTGCGAAAAGAACTAACAAATCTGTCCTGGAAGAAGTGCAGCTGGAATGCTCCTTGGAAGTGAGAATGACCAGACTCACATCTTACCTACTTTGGTCATATTGTAAGAAGGGACCATTCCCTGGAGAAGGATATCATGCTTAGTAAAGTGGAAGGTCAATGAAAAAGGGGAAAGCCCTCAATTAGGATTGACACAGTGGCTGCAATGATGCGCTCAGGTATAGCAAGGACTGTGGGACTGGCACAGGACCTGGTAATGTTTCGTTATGCCGTACATAGGGTTGCTATGAGTCAGAGGCGACTCAACAGCACCTAACAACAACAACAACAATTCATACTGTTGTTGCTGTTAATTGCCATTGAGTCAACTGCAACTCACTGTGACCTTATGTATATAATACAATAAATTGCTGCTCAGTCCTGCACATCTTCAAAATGGTCAGTATGTTTGAATCCATTGTTGTAATCACAATTGTGTAGTGCCTTCTCACAGAGGGGATCATCTTCCAGCAACGTTCTACTGTTATCCAAAAGGCTTTCATTGGCTAATTTTCAGAAGTAGATCACCAAGTCTTTCTTCCTAGTCTGAAAGCTGTGCTGAAACCTGTCCACCATGGGTAACTCTGCTGGTATTTGTAATACTAGTGAGATAGCTTCCAGCATCATAGTAACATGCAAACCACAGCAATATAACAAACTGATAGGTGATAGGTTCATATTCATAATTGCTCCTATTTTTTTTAGAGCTCACTAGAGGTTAGATATTTTTAAATGTTTGACCTGTATTAATTTATTTAATTACTTCCATAATCATACAGGGAGCTCTGGTAGCATAGTGTCTAAGGCATTTGACTGCTAACCGGAAGGCTGGTGGTTCAAACCCACCAGCCACTCCCTGGAAGGAAGATTGGGCAGAAGGAGTTGTTACAAGTCGGATTCGACTAAATGGCAGTGAGTTTGTTTTATATACATATATATATAGCCGTACAAGGTAAATATCATTATCATCTCCATTTTTCATTTGGGAAAACAGGCACAAAAAGATTAAGTGACTTGATCAATAACACACAACTATTAAGTGGCAAAACTAGTATTTGTGTAGTCGGAGCCCAAAGAGGTCTGGAGGTGTAGTGGTTAAGGCATCTGGCTGTTAACCAAAAGGTCAGGGGTTCAAACCCACCAGCTGCTCCACAGAAGAAAGATGAGGCAGTCTGCTTTTGTAAAGATTTATCACCTTGGAAACCCAGTGAACGTCACTATGACTTAGAATAGACTCAATGGCAGTATGTTTTGTTTGTTTCTTTTAGTCTGGGCCCAAGAGATGGAAACATCACTGTGATCAGTCCTTGTCTTTATAACTTAGTTGGTGAAACAAGACATATTACCATGAAATGACTTAAAAACAAATAGTTGTTTTCTTTGGGTTTTATTTTGTTTTTGCATATCAGAGATCAAAATGTTAAATAGAAAAGTTGAATAACTATGTAGGTTATTTCCAAAGAGACTAGATTGGTACGTTTAGTAATAGCCCATTGAAAAAATTTTATTAAGAAAATGAGTCTAACATTTTTAACTTCAAAGGCATTAAAAGATCACAATTGTATTAAAACATGCTAACTAGAGAGAAGGATGCCAAACACATGAGAAATGGATCAATAAAGTATTAGTATGTGAATATAAACTTTCTGAACATAATTTTCATAGAATCTCTATCTGCAAATATAAACTACTTTTTCATTTAGAAAAATTTAACTTGTTGTTGTTAAGTGCTGTCATTTGTCTTAATAAAGAAGAAATGTATTTCTTAAAATTGTTAAATGATTTTTTTTTTCTTTAGACAATTTTTATTATCATAGAGTATATACTCTTCCGGCAAGAAATTTCTATCTGGTCCTCTGGGTAAAATTAAATTATTCTAAAAACTCCTAATTAAACTTAACATAAATAAACCATTAAATATAAACATTATTACTGATTATTGGTTTAAATTTCCTTTTAAGTAGCATTAACATGAGTGTATTAATGTAATTTCAATGCTAAAAAAATAAATTATTGGGAATTCCAGCAAGATGGCGGACTAGGCAAAAGACTGAACAGACCCTCTTCAACAAAGAAAAGGGAAACCAATTAACACACACACAGAGAAGATAATCTTGGACCCCTGAGCCTTGAAGGGAAGGATATAGAAGTCAACTAAACCCTAACTAGCAGAAGAATTTGCGTGAAAATACCAAAAAAGGAGACATATGGAGCTGAGGTCTGGCAGCAATCCTCAGCGATCCTGACAGCACAGACAGTTTGGAGATTCCCGAGTGGTGGTAGGACCTAAGAATTAACCTAAAAATCACCCTACTAGCCAGGGACTGCATGGAGGACTGTGCATAGTGGCTGGGGAACAAACGGAGAAGGTAAAGAGAAAGGTAGGCTGAACTGTGGACTTTAGCCAGTCTGGAGGGTGGCGCCATTTTGAAGGTTTAAAAAGCAGCTTGACTACTTTGGATATTTAAAGATACAGCGCTCTTGCAGATTCCTGGGACTTAAGAACACGATCTGCTTTCCAGCAACCCCAAGGACACTC
>NW_006921896.1:1213008-1214001 GCF_000298275.1 Orycteropus afer afer
CTCTTTTTTTATTTTTATTTTTTTCTTTTTCACTTTCTTTTTTCTGGTGATTAGTTTGCTTGTATTTGTCTGTTTTAAAACAACTAATATTATTAATGCTTTTGTCCTTTTTATTATTATTCCTAATCTTCCCATCCCAGGTCCTAGTTTTCAGCATTTTTTCTTTTCCCTGTGCCTGGTTGAAATTTTTTTTTTTAATTTAAGTAAGTTTTTTTTTTCTTTTCTCCCTTTTTTCTCATGATTTAAACCATTCCTTTTTCTTTTTGCATTTTTCCCATTTTTTTATTCATTTATTATTCTCCTTCCCTACTTTATTTCTTAGTGCCCTATCTCCAGATATTGCAGGTTTTCTTGTTTTTTTCCCTTTTTTTCTTTTTCTGGTTACTATTCCTGTGTGATTACATGGTGTGTTTTTCATCCATGAGCTTTTAGTTTTTTTATGGTTATTCAATTGTAATTTGTGTCTAACTTAGTGGGAGACAACAATAGTCCCCATAAGACACAACTACACCCACAATTCCTGCAACATCACTTACTGAGCGAGAGCCACTACCTCTTTCTCTATCAATGGGCCAATGATGAAAAACCACCAAAAAGAGCCTGAATCACGCTTGGCTGCTCTTCACAAATAATTAACAGAGATCTAAATACAAAAAATGCCACGATGCCTCAGAAACAATAGACTGTCACAGTCCACACAAAGAAGCATGATAAAATGGTAGAAAAAAAGGGAGCAGGATACAGACCCAGAACACATCCCTGAGAAAGAAGCAGCATTGGAACTCTCTGATAAGGAATTCAAAAGAATTATGTTAGGTATCTTCAAAAGATTGAGAGACAGACCAAAGAAAACAAAAAAACTTAGAAGAATCTTGGAAGAAAATACAAGAAAAAAATGACAAAATAAATGAAAAATTAGAAATGATTCTAAATCTATAGATAGAAATCCAGAAGATTAATACTAAATTGTCAGAAATAGATAACACATTGGAA
>NW_006921896.1:1218130-1223929 GCF_000298275.1 Orycteropus afer afer
GGAACCACTGAGACTAGGGCCCCTAGCTGCCCTTCAGGTCTGGAATTGAACCTACACCTGTGGTTTCCAGCCAAACAAAATACAGGCATATGAGTTAAACATTAGTTAAACACCGTAAAGATTTCAGTAAAGATTCTTCCTGAGATGCTGTTTGTGCATTTTGAGTTATGCTTGATAGTCTATTTATGCCATACATCAATTCTGACTCATAGTAACTCCAATTGGGTTCCTAGATGGTAAATATTTACAGAAGTAGATTGCCCAGTCTTGTTTCTGTGGAGTGGTTGGTGGGTTTGAATCACCAACCTTCTGGTTAGCAGTCAGATGCCTTAGACACTGTGCTATAGAGAGATGCAAATCAAAACAACAATAAGATATTGGGGTCAGAACAACTTGCAATTGGCCATCTAACATGCAACTATTTTTCTCTCCTCATCCAGAGCAAAGAAGAGTGAAGAAAATCAAAGACACATGGAAACAGTTTTTCCAAAGGACTAATGGACCATGAGAATCTCAGTCTATATGAACCTGCGACCAGAAGAATGAGATGGTGCCCAGGTACCAATACCAATTACTCGAAAAAGGATCAAAATTGGAGATCGTGGAAAGAGTGGGGGAAAAAGTACGGAACATAAATGGTCAAGTATACTGGTCAAATAGAGACTGGTGAAAACCCTGAGACTATGACGCTGAGTCACCCTTCAGGCCTAGAATTGAATGCACTCCAATGACTTTTAACTCTCAGCCAAACAACAGACAGGCCTAGGAGCTGAACAACTAAGCCAGGAAGATGCACTCCCTACCAACATCACACCACATTCCTCTTCAATTTGTCATTCTTGCATAGAGATCATATGGATGTCTGATTCAAAATGGCCCAAACAAGTCTATTTCAGCTCACTAATGCTTTTTAGATGAAAATTCAGAGAATTAATTATTAGAATTACTTTTTTTAACTTTTTATTGTGATTTGGTTACATTATACAAAGCAAATTCATTTTACATTCAGCAGTTAATATACATTTTGTTTTGTGACACTGGTTACATTCCCCGCAGTGTAACAGCTCTCCTCTTATTTCCTCTCTATGACTACCCTTTCCCTTTGTCCTTCTTGCTTATGTATTCCTGCCTCCCTACTTTTCTCCCAGCGCAAATGATGACCTTCTGATCTCCCATGGTACTGCTTAATTCAATTCTAAACTCTGAAACTGGGTGCAGTCAAAGAGCAAAGTAGAAAGAACTTACAGCTCTAATTCTGACACTGACACTTTTTAGCTATTGTCCAGCCTTGGTTGGTACCATACCAGCTTACCGTTCCTGTGTCAAGACTTTTTAACCTCTGTCTGTATTTTCAGTTTAGATTCTCTTATATATCAACCTATCTCTATAAACAAAGATTTGAGAAACTATCACAGAGTTACATTTTATCATCTTGTAAATGTACACACTTAATTATGCAATTCTTATGAAAAGACTTAAATGTTAAAAAAAAAGTCTACAAATGTAAAAAATAACAAATAGCACAGGTAATTCCATCTGCCATGCCAAATCTGAGACTATGTCCCAGTGAAAGCATAACATGGGAGATGAAAGTCTTCTGCTTTGATTTCTAAGCTTCCAGATGCATTTTACCAATCTGACCAGTATTTTAATATTTAAAGGTACTTTTCTTTTCATACTATATGGATTCAAGATTAATTTTGTCTTAAAGAAATATTCATCTATTACTTGAACTGATAGTTTCTGACATCTACTTCAAGTTTAAAAATGGAGGACTGACTACATATGTTTATCTTCTCTCCCCATTCTGCAAATCTTCCTAAAATGATAGGAAAGGAATGAAAAACAAAAAAGTATTACTTTATAGGAATCCTTGGGTGGCGCAAACATTAGTACTCAACTACTAGCCAAAAGGTTGGCAGTTTGTACCTACCCAAAAGCACCTTGGTAGACAAACCAGATAATCCAAAAGGTCACAGCCTTAAAAATCCTACGTAGCAGTTCTACTCTACATAAAGGGATCACCATGAGTCAAAACTGACTTAAAGGTAACTAACAATAACAAATAACAACAACAATAACAACAAAATTAATTCACAAGAACAAAAAGATAGGGGAGACCACAGGAAACAACAATATATTTCAACAAATTCTTAGAATATGGAAAATAGATGGAGTAGTAGTAATGAATTTAGCAGTGGAAAAACTGACAACCTACAAAGGGGATTATCTCAGGTGAGAAGTGAGCACATTCATCCTGCACAAGTGGAGGCCAACCAGTGGAGGTACCAGATATTTCAGAAGGGAGTGGGACCAAGATCTGAAAACAGAGGATTGACTGAAAATTTATACACAAAAGGGTTGAATGGTCAGGTCTTCTCTCCTTCCCCAGGCAAGGAAACAACCACCCTTAGTTGCTCCAGGAAACTCCTGTCCATCTCTGTCTCTGAAATGTTTATTTTCTGGAGAAGATGAATGGAGAAGCTCCAGACTTAGAAATACCATGGAGGGCTGGGGTGAAATAAGTAACTTAAAGCAGAGGCATTAAATGAAAATGTACAGAGAGTGAGCTGTGGGACTTTCAGCCCCCTTGATTGTTTTAATATTCTCATGTATTTCTTTGTTAAAAACCTAAATTAATTTACAAAAAAATAACCCAGGTCCAGTGCAAGATGTACATTATATAGTACAACACTTAGCTGAAAATTATATCAAATTATCCTCGCTAATAATAACAAGGAGCACTGATGGTGTAGTGGTTAGAGTATTTGGCTACTAACCAAAAGGTCAACAGTTCAAACCTACCAGCCACTCTGCAGGAGAAAGATGAGGCAGCCTGTTTCTGTAAAGATTTAAAGTCTTGCAAATCCTATGGGACAGTTCTACTCTGTCCAATAGGATCACTATAAGTCAGAATCAACTCAATGGCAGTGGGAATAAAAATAACAACCATTTATGGCATAGTGCCTAAGGCATTTGACTGTTAACCAGAAAGCTGGAGGTTCAAACCCACCAGGCACTCCTCAGAAGGAAGATTGAGCAATCTACTTGCATAGTGATACCACCTCAGAAACCCAAGGGAGGAGTCACTGAGTCAGATCTTACTCCAAGGCAGTGAATTTGGTTTGGTTTGGTTATGTGTCAAGCATAGTACTAAGCCCTTTACATTTATTTTTGCATTTAATTCTTCTAGTAGTCCAATGAAGCAGGTATTATTATGCCCATTATCATAGTAAGGGAACTAGAGCAATGATGTAACTCACGAAAATCATACAGGCAGTTAATGGTGGAGCCAGGTTTCAACAGATTGATTTCAGCACCAATGTTCTTAAGCTCAACATTAACCATCCTCTTGCTCCTCTTCTGACCTTGATCTTGAATCTCAGTTTCAGCAACTGGAGCTTTTGTCATCATTAGAAGCCAAATATTGTAAGCTTAGACTCAAGAGTAGAATCTAGTCTTTTAACTCTGCAATGTAAGTGGACTCTACCAGACAGCCAGAAAAGTCACATAAAGAAATAGAAGGAAATAAAAACCAGTTGGCTTTTAGGATAAGCTATTATGTTGGTATGAACTGGAATCAGCTACTTTGAGCTTCAAGATTGGAACAGAAAGAATTAAATGAAATTGAGTATGTTAGAAATAGAGCCAAGCCATGATATTTTCAATTTCCTCACATGCTTGTGAAAGCTGGAAAATGAATAAGGAAAATCAAAGAAGAATTGATGCCTTTGGATTATGGTGTTGGTGAAGAATACTGAAAATACCATGGACTGCCAGCAAAAAGAACAAATCTATCCTGGAAGATATCTTATCCTGGAATTATCTTACTGAAGATAATTCAAAAACAGTTGCATCAATATATTGACAGAGAATTTCCAGACATGCAAGCTGAATTCAGAAGAGGATGTGGAACGAAGGATATCATTGCTGATGTCAGATGGATCCTGGCTCAAAGCAAATAGTATCAGAAAGATGTTTACTTGTGTTTTATTGACTATACAAAAGCCTTCAATTGTGTGGATCATAACAAATTATAGATAACATTGAGAAGAATGGTTTGGTAGTTCAGTTTGTGTGTCAACTTGGCTGGGCCTGGTTGAATGGCTGGGCAGCTGGATGTAGTATTCCCCATGATGAGACTGGTAATCAGCTCCATGGTGGAATCTATTGTGAACAGCTGAGTAGCTGCCTTAGGGAATGCGGTCTGCTTCCTGTATATAAGGAGAAGACTTGGGGAATGGTCTCTACTCTATGGCACCTTGAAACCTGCATGTAGCCATGTCATTGATCAGCAGCCTGCCATGCTCCACTGACCTTGGGACTTACAATGGACTTGAATTAATGGCCTGATATTTGGTAATATCAGGACTGTGCCTTTTTACTAGTCAACCTTGGGCTTGGCAGCCTCAGCAGCCAGCAGCTGTCTGAGTTAAGAAAAGCCTCTAGCTTCAGTGGTCTGGGAGCAGGAGGCAGAGCGGAAGCCCAAGGCTGAGGGGCTTTCACATAACCTCTAGAGCCTGGCACTTTGAAATCAGACTTAAAGCCTCCAAAATGTAAGAGAATAAACTCCTATTTGTTTAAGCCATCCCATTTGTGGCATATTCTTGTCAGAGCAGGGATCCAGGTGAGGAGAGGGAACCCAGGTACGCCCAAAGCAGCAGGATGGGAGGAATCCAGGCAGTCAGCCACAGGGATCCAGGTGAGGAGAAAGAGCCCAGGCACACCCAAAGCAGCAGGATGGGAGAGTGGGAGTAAGGAGATTAAAAGCCAGGAACTCGGACAGTAGAACAGTCAGCCACAGGGATCCAGGTGAAGAGAGAGAACTCAGGCATGCCAAAAACAGCAGGCGGGAGAATAGGAGAAAGGAGATTAAAAGGCCAGGACCGGAGAGAGGAGGAGTCAGCCACAGGGACCCAGGGAAGGGTGGTACAAGAGATTTCCAACAGGGAGACAAACCTGTCTGTTTGTCCTACCATGGTGACATGTTGATGTGAGTTTTGAGGTTGAGCCACTGGTTTTTCAAACCCAGCAGGATGCACATGGTGCACAGGTTTCAGCCCAGCTGACAGACTGAGACAGACTAGGAAGAAGGAAGAGGCTGTCCATTTCTCAAAGAATTGGCCAGGGAAAACCTTATGAATAGCAAAGAAACACTGTTTGGTACATTACCAAGCAACTTTATGAACAGTCCAGTTAGGTTAGAAGGCTCTCAAAATAGGACTGAGAAAGCTGCATCATCGGAGTAAACCCAGCCTTACTCCTATGGATAAGATAAAGCTTTCGAGACCTCCATTTGCTGATGTGACACCACTCAAATTGAAGAGAAACAGCCACAGACATCCATTAATCATGGGAACATAGAATGTACGAAGTATGAATCTAGGAAAATTGGAAGTTGTCAAAAGTGAAATGGAACGCATAAAGGTTGATATCCTCGGCATTGGTGAGCTGAAATGGACGGGTTTTGGCCATTTTGAATCAGACAACCATATGATCTACTATGCCAAGAACAACACTTTAAAGAGGAATGGCGTGGCATTCATCATCACAAAGGATGTTTCAAGATCTGTCCTAAGTACAATGCTGTCAGTGATAGGATAATATTCATACGTCTACACGGCAGACCCATTAATATGACTATTATTCAAATTTATGCTCCAACAACCAAAGCCAAAGATGAGGAAATTGAAGATTTGTATCAACTTCTGCAGTCTGAAATTGACTGAACATGCAATCAGGATGTGTTAATTATCACTGGTGACTGGAATGCAAAAGTTGGAAACAAAGAAGAATCAC
>NW_006921896.1:1225914-1239824 GCF_000298275.1 Orycteropus afer afer
CCTTGGAAGTGAGAATGGCCAGACTTCATCTCACCTATTTTGGTCATGTTGTCAGAAGGGACCATTCCCTGGAGAAGGATGTCATGCTTGGTAGAGTGGAGGGTCGATGAAAGAGGGGGAGGCTTTCAACAAGATGGATTGACACGGTGGCTGCAATGATGGGCTCAAGTATAGCATGGATCATGGAGCTGACGCAGGATCAGGCAGTGTTTCGTTCTGCTGTGCATGGTGTCACTATGAGTCGGAAACGACTTGACGGCCCCTAACAAAAACAGCAATAAATTGTCAGAGCAGCACCAAGGAACCAGAACAAATGGGAATTCCAGAGCACTGAATTGTGCTCAGGAGGAACCTGTACATAGACCAGGAGATAGTCATTCAAACACAACAAGGGGACACTATGGTTTCAAATCAAGAAGGGAGTGTATCAGGGTTGTATCATTTCACCATACTTATTCAATCTGTATGCTGAGCAAATAATCCAAGAAGCTGGATTATGTGAAGAAGAATGTGGCAAAGATTTGAGGAAGACTCTTTAACAACCTGTGATATGCAGATGACACAACTTTTCCTGCTGAAAGTAAGGATGATTTGAAGCAATCACTGATGAAGATTAAAGACTACAGTATGCAGTATGGATTACACCTCAATACAAAGAAAACAAAAATCCTCACAACTGGATTTAAAAGCAACATCAAGATAAATGGAGAAAAGATTGAAGTTGTGAAAGACAACTTGCTTGGTTCTACAATCGACGCCAATGAAAGCAGCAGTCAGGACATCAGACAACATATAGCACTGGCCAAGTCAGCTGCAAAGAACATCTTTCAAATGTCTCCTTGAGGACTACGGTGCACCTGGCACAAGCCCTGGAATTTTCAATCACTTCATATGCATGTGAGAGCTGGACAATGAACAAAGAAGACCAATGAAGAGTTGATGCTTTTGAGTTATGGTGCTGGTGAAGAATGCTGAGAGTGCCATGGACTGCTAAAAGATCTAACAAATCTGTTATGGAGGAGGTGCAGCTGGAGTGCTCCTTGGAGGCTTAAATGGCCAGACTTTCTTTCACCTACTTTGGTCATGTTGTCAGAAGGGACCCTCAACAAGATGGATTGACACAGTGGCTGCAGTGATGGGCTCAAGTATACCAAGTATCGTGGAACTGGTGTGAGACCAGGTAGTGTTTCGTTCTTCTGTGCATAGGGTCACTATGGGTCAGCAATGACTGATGGCACCTCAAAATAACAACAACAATAATCATGAGCATTTCCTCTTGTATTTGTTGACTGTCTGTATGTCTTCATTAGTGAAGTGTCTGTTCATGTCCTTTGCCCATTTTTTAAATGATTGTCTTTTTGATGTTGAGGTATTTAAATTTTCTACAAATTTCAGAAATGATCCCTTGTCAAATATATTGTAGCCAGATATTTTTTCCCAAACTTTAGGTTCTCCTTTTACTCTTTTGGAGAAGTCTTTTGATATGCATAAGAATTTAATTTTTAAAAGGTCCTAGTCATCTAGTGTCTCTTCTGCTGTTTGTGAATTTTGGATTATGCCTGATAGTCTATTTATGCCATAAATCAGGGCTCCTAGATTTGCCCCTATTTTATCTTTGATGAACTATATAGCTTGGGGTTTTACATTTAGGTCTGTGATCAATCTTGAGTTTGTTTTTGTGTATGATGTGAGGTATAGATCTTGTTTCATTTTTCTGCAAATAGATATCCAGTTTTGCCTGTACAATTGTTAAAAAGGCTATGTCTCCCCTGTCTAATGGGTTTGGGCCCTTTGTCAAAGATCAGCTGTCCACAGATGGTGGATCTATTTGTGGATTCTCAACTCTGTTCCAGTGGTCTGTGTGTCGATCATTGTACCAGTGCCAGGCTGCTCTGACTACCATGACTGTATAGTAGGTTTTGAGATCAGGGAGTACGAGACCTCCCACTTTGTTTTTCTTTTTCAATAGTGCTTTGCTTATCTGAGCTTTCTTTCCTTTCCATATAAAGTTAGTGATTGGCTTTTCCATATCCTCAAAGAAGGCTGATAGAATATGGATTGGGATTGTGTTGAATCTATAGACTTCTTTGGGTAGTATTGACATTTTCATAATATTCAGTCTTCCTATCCATGAGCATGGCATGTTCTTCCATTTATGTAGATCTCTTGTAGCTTCTTGTGGTAGTCTTTTGTAGTTTTCTTTGTATAGGTCTTTTACGTCCCTGGTAAGATTTATCCTAAGTATTTTATCTTTTTGGTAGCTATTTTAAATGGTATTGTTTTCCTTGTTTCCTTTTCAGAGATATCTTTGTTGATGTAGAGAAATTCAACTGATTATTATATGTTTCTCTTGTATCCTGCCATTTTGCTGAATCCTTCAGTTTTAGTTTTCTTGCTGAGTCTATTGGGTAGTCTAGGCCTTTTTTGTGGTTCTCTTTCCCCATCAAAGATAACAACTCTAATGGAAATTGGCACTGTAAGTAGAGAAAATTTAACTGACACATTTTTATTTTCTACTTTTTTTTTTTTTTTGGTACTATATCCAATGTGTTAGTTATCTCAAGTCCTCCAAGACATTGACATTAAGGATTTTATTAAAACAACTGCCTTTGAGAGGAAATGGAGAAGGAGACAGGGAAGACTGGGAGAGCTATCAGATTATGACATGAATATGACTCTGAACGAGGAGAGAAAGAAAGAAGATTAGGTGGAAGTGTTCAAGATTTCCCTGAAGCCTAAGGAAGGATCATCAAGGCTTTCCAGAAGTCTTTGAGTCTAACTCAGCCATTGGAGAAGTATAACAGGCTTACCTTAGTATTTCTGCTACACTCATTCATTGGCTTGGAGCAGTTTGTGGGAAATCTGGCCTCAGAACAAACACAGGGTTGAATTTCAGAGCACAGCAACTAGGGCCCTTGGCTAATTGGGTAGTGGGTAAGGCATTTGGCCGTTAACCAGAAGGTTGGGTTCAAACCCAGCCAGATGCTCTGTGACAGAAAAATAAGACAATCTACTTCCATAAATATTTATAGCCTTAGAAGCTCAATGGGGATCACTATGAGTCAGAATTGACTCAATGGTAGTGTGTTTTATGTTTGGTTTGGTAGTTAGAGTTATACTAAGCATATCTCATGGCCATCACATTTAAGAAGGCCTACAAGTTTGTCAGGGAGCTCTGGTAGCATAGTGGCTAAAGCACTTGACTGCTAACCAGAAGGCTGGCGGTTCAAACCCACCAACCACTCCTCGGAAGGAAGGTTGGGCAATCCTACTTCTGTAGTGATACTGCCTCGGAAACCCAAGGAGGGGTCGCTATGAGTCGGGGCCGACTCGACGGCACATAACAACAACAAGTTTATCATAAACATTTACTCTACAAATCACTAATACTGTATGTGGCATATGGTAAATTCAAGGGGTTCCCACATTATTTAAAATTAAAAATTGTTTATTACCCAAACTTTCCTGAAAAGGGGGTCAGGCTTAGCATACCCTTCTTGAAGTTCCTGTCTTCCTTTCCTTTTCATAAATCATAAAAAGTGTATGTTGCTGTTGTTGTTATGTGCCATTGAGTCAGCCCTGACTGACAAAGACCCCTCCTTGGGTTGCCAAGGCAGTATCACTATGGAAGTAGATTTTCCCATCTTCCTTCCAAGGAGTGGCTGGTGGGTTTGAACCACAAAGCTTTCTGGTTAGCAGTCAAGTGCCTTAGGCACTATGCTACTAGAGCTCCTTAAAAAGTATATAAGGCAAACATAATAAATTTCTGCTAAATAGCTGGATTTTCCCTTGGGGGTGGCTCTATATTAAGTCAGGGGCCTGAGGCAGGTCGGTCCAGGGCTTGGGGTTGCTTTTTGCTTGGGGGTGGTTGTATTTTAAGACCAGGGCCCAAGGTAGGTAGAGGGCTGATTTTCATTTGGGGTGGCTCTTCATTAAGGCCAGGACCTGAGAGGTAGCCTGGCCCTGGGCTTGGAGGCTGCTTTTCACTTGGGTGTGGCTCTATGTTAAGGCTGAGGCCTGAAGCAGGGCTGGGGGCTGCTTTTCACTTGGGGCAGCTGTTTATTAAGGCCCTGGCTGAGGTAGGCTGGCCTGGGACTTAGAGGCTGCTTTTCTCTTGGAGGCAGCTCTATTTTTAGGCCATTGCCTGAGGTAAGCATGTGCAAAGGGTTTAGGAACAATGAAGGGAGACAAACTTGTCTGTCAGTTTGTCATACTGAGGTGGCTTGCATGTTGCTGTGAGGCTGGAGACTATGTCACCATGTTAAAAATGTCAGCAGGTTTACCCACGGTGGACAGGTTTCAGCAGAGCTTCTGGACTAAGAGAGACTCAGAAGAAGGAAGAGGTCATCAACTTATCAAAGATTTGGCCAGTGAAAACCTTATGAATAACATTGAAACACTGTCTGATATATTACTGGAAAACTTTATGAACAGCCCTGATACATTGTCTGATGTAGTACCAGAAGATGATACCCTCAGGTCAGAAGGCACTCAAAATTTGACTGTGAAAGAGCGTAGAGATGGCCTTAATAATGTGGATAGAGTAAAGCTTTTGAGACCTCTATTGGCTTATGTGGCACAACTCAAAATGAGTAGAAACAAATGCAAACATCCATTAATAATTGGAACATGGAATACATGAACTATGAATCTAAGATAAATGAAAGTCATAAAAAATGAAATGGAACACATAAAGATTGATATCCTTGGCATTAGTGAGCTGAAATGGACTGGTTTTGGCCATTTGAATCAGACAACCATGTGATCTACTATGCTGGGAATGACAGTTTGAAGAGGAATGGCATGGCATTCATTATCACAAAGGATGTTTCAAGATCTGTCCTGAAGTACAATGCTGTCAGTGATAGGATAATATCCATATGCATATAAGGAAGACCAAGTAATACTACTATTATTCAAATTTATGCATCAACCACCAAAGTCAAAGATGAGGAAATTGAAGATTTCGCCCAACTTCTACAGTCTGAAATTGACCAAACATGCAATCACAATGTGTTGATTATCACTGGGATTGGAATGCAGAAGTTGGAAAAAAAGAAGAGTTCCAAGTAGTTGGAAAACATGGCCTTGGTGACAGAAATAACACTGGAGATCGCATGATAGAATTTTGCAAGATGAACGACTTATCCATTGCAAATACCTTTTTTCAACAACATAAGTGATGACTCTACACATGGACCTCACCAGATGGAATACACAGGAATCAAATTTACTTAATCTGTGGTAAGAAGTGATGAAAAAGTTCAATACCTTCAGCCAAACAGTCCAGGAGCTAATTGTGTAACAGACCATCAGCTTCTCATATGAACATTCAAGCTGAAGTTGAAGACAATTTAAACAAGTCCAGGAGAGCCAAAATATGACCTTGATAATATCACTCCTGAATTTAGAGACCATCTAAAGAATAGATTTGATGCATTGAACACCAATGACAAAAAAACAGAGGAATTGTGGATGACATCAAGAACATCACTCATGAATAAAGCAAGAGGTCATTTAAAAGGTGAGAAATGAAGGCTGAAATGGATGTCAGAAGAGAATCTGAAACTTGCCCTTGAGCATAGAGTAGTTAAAGCACATGGAAAAAATGAAAAGATAAAAGAGCTAAACAGAAGACTTCAAAGAGAAGCTTGAGCAGACAAAGCCAATTACTATAATGAAATGTGCAAAGACCTGGAGTTAGAAAACCAAAAGGGAAGAACATGCTTAGCATCTCTCAGGCTGAAAGAACTGAGGAAAAAAAATAAGCCTTGGGTTATAATATTGAAAGATTCTATGAGCAAAACATAGAATGATGTAGGAACCATCAAAAGAACATGGAAAGAATACACAGAGTCACTGGACCAAAAAGAACTGGTCAATGTTCATCCATTTCAGGAGATGGCATATGATCAAGAACCAATGGTATTGAAGGAAGAAGTAGAAGTTGCACTGAAGGGATTGGTGAAGAACGAGGCTACAGGAGTTGACGGAACACCCCCTGAAATGTTTTAACAAACAGATGTCCCACCGGAGGCACTCACTCGGCTATGCCAAGAGATTTGGAAGACAGCTACCTGGCCCACTGACTGGAAGAGAGTCATATTCGTAACCATTCCAAAGAAAGTGACCCCACAGAATGTGGAAATTATAGAACAATATCATTAATATTGCATGCAAGTAAAATCTTACTGAAGATAATTCAGTTCTATAGACTCACAATCTGAGTCAAAATCTCACTAGCAGTATATTGACAGAGAGCTTCCAGAAATGCAAGCTGGATTCAGAAGAGAACATGGAAAGAGGGATATCATTGCTGATGTCAGAGGGATCTTAGGTGAAATCAAAGAATACCAGAAAGATGTTTACTTATGTTTTATTGATTATGCAAAAGCATTTGATTGTATGGATCATAACAAATTATGGATGACATTGAAAAGAATGGGAATTCCAGAACACTTGATGGTACACATGAGGAACCTGTACATAGATCAAGAGGCTGTTGTTTGAACAGAACAAGGGGATACTGCATGGTTCAAAATCAAGAAGGGTGTGTGTCAAGGTTGTATCCTTTCAACATACTTATTGAATCTATATGCTGAGCAAATAATCCAAGGGGCTGGATTATATGAAGAAGAATTTGGCATAAGATTGGAAGAAGACTCATTAACAACCTGCGATATGCAGATGACATTTTGCTTGCTGAAAATAAGAATGATTTGAAGCACTTACTGGTGAAGATTAAAGACTACAGTCTGCAGTATAGATTACACATCAATATAAAGGAAACAAAAATCCTCACAACTGGTACAAAAACAGCTTCACAATGAGTGGAGAAAAGATTGACGTTGTCAAGGATTTCATATTACTTGGCTTTACAATCAACACCAATGGAAGCAGCAGTCAAGACTTCAGATGATGTATTGCATTGGGTAAATCTGCTGCAAAAGACCTCTTTCAAGTGATGAAGAGCAAAGATGTCTCCTTGAAGACTAAGTTGCAACTAACCCAAGCTATGGTATTTTCAATTGCCTCTTATGCATGTGAGAGCTGGACAATGAATAAGGAAGACCAAAGAAGAGTTGATCCTTTTGAGTTGTGGTGTTGGAGAAGAATGCTAAGAGTATCATGGATTGCTAAAAGGACTAACATATCTGTCCTGGAAGAAGTGCAACCACAATGCTCCTTGGAAGTGAGAATGGCCAGACTTCATCTCACCTAATTTGGTCATGTTGTCAGAAGGAATCACTCCCTTGAGAAGGATATCATACTTGGTAAAGTGGAGGATCAATGAAGAAGATGAAGTCCCTCGATGAGATAGATTGACACAGTGGCTGCAATGAGGGAGCTCAGATATAGAAGGGATCATGAGGCTGGCACAGGACTGGGCAGTGTTTTGTTCTGCTGTGTGTGTTGCTATGAATCAGAGATGACTCAATGACACCAAACAACAACAACATACCATGCTCATAGGTCAGAAGACTCAATATTGTTTAGAGTGTCAGTTCTCCCTGAGTTGTTCTATAGATTCAACACAATCTGAGTCACAATCTCATCAGGCTTTTTTCAGTAGAAATTGGTAAATTGATTCTAAAATTCATATAAAAATGCAAAGGATCTGTAATAGTCAAATCAGCTTTGAAAAATAAGAATAAATTTAGAGAAATAGCACTACCTTATTTCAAGACTCACTCTAAAGCTACAATATTGGTGTCAAGGTAGAAAACAGATGGAACACAATAAATAATCAAGCCCAAAATTTTGTACACTCCTCCCATTGAATTGTGGGATCTATATCCAGCTGCCCTAAAATTGCATGGACTTGTAACTGGTTCCACCTATAGGGTGAAGTACAGTAACATGTGTGGCTTCCAAAGCTTGGTCAGAAAAGGCCAAGTAAAATGCATAAAAGCATCTAGGCAAAGTAGAAAAGGACAGTTGGTTTACTTGATCTAAAATCTAAGGGAAACTAGCCATTGTGTAAGAAATTTGACTATACTTAGACTCCAGTACTGGGAAAACTACATATGCACAATCCTATTGAATTGATCATCAGTTCAACTATTTCAGGAAATATCATGTGATTGAGAACAAATTGTACTGAAGGAAGAAGTCGAAGCTGAATTGAAAGCATTGGTGAAAAACAAAATTCTGGGAATTGACAGATTCTAATTTAGATGTTTCAACAAATGGATGCAATGCTGGAAACACTCATCTGTGTCAAGAAATTGGAAGGCAGATACCTGTCCAACCAACTGGAAAAGACCCATATTTTGCCCATTCCAAAGAATGGTGATCCAAAAAAAATGCAGAAATTATCAAACAATGTCATTAGTATCACATATTAGTAATATTTTGATGAAGATAATTCTAAAATGGTTACAGCAGTACATTGACAGTGAACTGCCAGAAATTCAAGTTAGATTCAGAAAAAAAATATGCAATGAGAGATATCATTGCTGATGTCAGATGGAACTTCAGTGAAAGCAGAATACCAGAAAGATGTTTATCTGCATTTTTTTAGAGTATGCAAAGGTAATGTGTCCATGAAATAAGGTGTCTCTGGAGCCACAATAGATAGTCATAGAGCTGGACTTCTGGTAAGATGCCGGAATAGGCTGACAAGCTACGCAGACCTTCTTCAACAAAGAAAAGAGAAACCAATTGACAGAGATACAGAAGATAATCCTGGAGCACTGAGCTTTGAAAAGAAGTATACTGAAGTGGATTAGGCACCAACTAATGGAAAAATCTGAATGAAAACAGTGAGTATGGACTGTTAGCTACTCTAATGGCATGAACAGCCTGAATATTTCCAACTGGTGTTGGGACCTATGAATTGACCTAAAGATCAGCCTTGGTCACCAAGTGCTGCAGGATGACTGCACTGGTGGCCAAGGACTAGGAATGGAAACAGCAAGGAGGGAGATAACCTGAGCTGTGGACTTTTGGCTGTCCAGAGGGTGCAGTCATTTTGATTGTTTACAAGCAGCGGCCATGTAGGATACTTAAAGTGACAGCATCCTCATTTGGATTCCTAAGAATAGGCTCCATTTGCCAAGGATGCCAGGGAAATTTGGGAGGCTGACAACAGGAAAGGAGATCAGTGGTGAATGTATAAGTGCTTTCAACTAGCAACTAGCAGAGCACAGTACCCTGCTTACATCCAAACAAAACAAAGATAATGAAAATTGTGGGCAAGTCACTCCAACATACACTCACCAATTAAATATAAACACAAAAATGTCACAATGTCTCTGAGACAACAGAACATCACAGACCACACATACAAGCAAGATAAAGCATGAGAAACAAGGGAGCAGGATACAGACCCAGAACACATCCCTGAGGAAGAAGCAGCATTGGATCTCCCTGATAAGGAATTTAAATAATTATATTTAGGTACTGTGTTAGGCTGGGTTTCTAGAAAAGCAAAACCAGTAAAGCTTATATATACACAGAGAGAAAGAGGAATTTATCTTAGGAAAATGGCTCACACACTTATGGAAGCTGGCAGGTCCCAAGTGCTTGGATCAAATGTCAAGCTGGAGGCTTTTACTGACTCACACAGCTGCAGGGGCTGATGAGCTCAAGGTTGGCAGGCAGTATACCAGCTGTTGACTCCAATGAATGATGAATCCAAGATCTCCAGGATGAACAGTGGATTGTTTGCTCACGGACAGTTGTAGGCAGCACAACAGGATCCTGATCCACAGAAGAGTGTCTCTTTTCCCAGCATGTCCATAAATATATTGGAAGCAGTCCACACTCCTAGGGAAACTCCCTTTCAATGGATTGACTGCTCAAAACATATACATCCAATCCCAGGGAATTACGCACATCACAATTGCTTAAACCACACAGAATTGTGGTCCAGCCAAGCTGACACACAGCTCCAACTATCACAGTCCACCACTTGTCAACTTGGCAATTGTACACATCTTCTAAACAACATATACTCTCTAAATAAAGACTATTATAAAGTCACATTTGCACCTAACATGATACACTAACATGTGTACAACTGAAATGCGTTAACCTTACTTACATTTCACAGTTCATAACAGAAGGAAACAAAAATATTTGATGCACATATACAATGAAGAAATATAACAAACACAGTTATCATTTCTGCAACTGGTCAAGTGGTTGTAGCTGATATTCAGAACTACCTTCTTCCTTACTAGTCCATTCAGCATAATGTCATCAATATAATGGACCAGTGTGATGTCTTGTGGAAGGGAAAGGCAATCAAGATCTCTATGGACTAAATTATGACATGCTGGGGAGTTGATATACCCTTGATGAAGAACTGTGGACGTATATTGTTGGCCTTGCCAGCTGAAGGCAAACTGCTTCTAATGATCTTTTGAAATTGGTAGAGAAAAAAGTATTGGCCAGATCAATAGCTGCATACCAAGTACCAGGAGATGTACTAATTTGCTCAAGCAATGAAACCACATCAGGTACCTTCAACAGATTGAGAGATAGATCAAGAAAAACACTGACAAAATTGAGGAAAATTCAGAAAAAAAACCTTGAACAATTTCAAAAGACAATACAGGAACAAAATGACAAAATAAATGAAAAACAAGAAATGATAAAAAATCCACAGATAGAAATCCAGAAGATTAATACTAAATTTTCAGAAATAGATAACACATTGAATGAGGATTTCTTCTGAAATTATTTATGTAATTTATTCAATTTCTTCTGAAATTGTTCTAGGGTTTTGTCTGTGTTTTCCTTGATCTATCTCTCAATCTCTTGAAGGTACCTAAATATATTTCTTTTGAATTCCTTATCAGGGAGTTCCAATGCTGCTTCTTCCTCAGGGATGTGTTCTGGGTCTGTATTCTGCTTCCTTGTTTCTTCTGTTTTACCTTGCCTGTTTGTGTGGACTGTGATGCTCTATTGTCTCTAGGATATTGTGACATTTTTGTGTTTATCTTTAATTGATGATTGTATGATAATACATTGAATGGGCAAAGGAGTAGAACTGAGTCAATGGAAGACAGAATGAGTGAGATAGAAGACAAATACCTCAATACTTCTTTGGAGAGGAATAAATCAGGAAAAAAAAAAAAAGATCAAAACAAAATGAAGAAAGCCATGTGGGATGCTATCAAAAGGAATAACCTATGCACAATCAGAATTCCAGAACAAGAAGAGATCAATAAAATCACAGAGAAAATTGTTGAAGATTTCTTGGAAGACAATTTCCCAGGTATTATGAAAGATGAGAATATATCCACTCAAGAAGTCCAATGAACCCCAAACAGAATAGACCCCAAAAGAAAATCACCAAGACATATCATCAAACTCACCAAAACCGAAGACAAAGAAAGAATCCTGAAAGCAGCATGGGAAAAATGAAAAGTTACCTACAAGGGGCAACCAATAAGACTAAGCTCAGATTTCTCAGCAGAAACCATACTGGCAAGAAGACACTTGTGAACAGGAACCAGACAAGAGTGCCCTCTCTCACCACTTCTGTTCAACATTGTATTGGAAGTCCTAGCCAGGGCAATAGGCAAGAAAGACAAATCAAAGGCATGCAAATTGATAAGGAATAAGTCAAACTATTCCTATTTGCTAATGATATGGATCCCATACATAGAAAATCCAAGAGATTCAGCCAAAAAAAAAAAAACTACTGGAACTAATTGAGAGATTTAGCATAGTGGCAGGATATAAGATCAACATCCAAAAATCAGTTGGATTCCTCTACAGAAGCAAAGAGATTGCTGAAAAGGAAATAAAGAGATCAAAACCATTTACAATTAACTAAAAACCAAACTCTCTGCTGTGGAGTTGGATCCAACTCATACGACCACTCCTTGGGTTTCCAAGGCAGTATCACTATGGAAGTAGATTGCCCAATCTTCCTTCCTAGGAGCAGCTGGTGGGTTTGAACCACCAGCCTCCTGGTTAGCAGTCAAATGCCTTAGGCACTACACCACATAGCTACCAAAAAAATATAATATTTGGGAATAAATCTCACTTGGGACACAAAAGACCTGTACAAAGAAAGCTACAAATCACTACTCCAAGAAACCATAAGAGATCTACATAAATGGAAGAATATACCATGCTCGTGGATAAGAAGATTGAACGTTGTGAAAATGTCAATACTACCCAAAGCAATCTATACATTTAATACAATCCCAATCCGGATTCCATCAGCATTCTTTAAAGATATGGAAAAACCAATCACTAACTTCATATGGAAAGGAAAGAGACCTCAAATAAGCAAAGCACTATTGAAAAAGAAGAACAAAGTAGGAGGTCTCACACTCCCAGATCTCAAAACCTACTATACAGCCACAGTAGCCAAAAGTTCTTGATACTGGTACAACCACAGACACATGAAACAGTGGAACAGAAATGAGAACCCAGAAATAGATCCTTCCACTTATGGTCAGCTGATTTTTGACAAAGGGCCGAAATCCATTAAATGGGCAAAAGGTGATCTCTTTAACAAATGGTGATGGCAAAACTGGATATCCATTTGCAGAAAAATGAAACAAGATCTGTACCTCACGCCATACACAAAAACTAACTCCAGATGGATCAAAGACTTAAATGTGAAATCTAAAACTATAAAATGTCTCAAGGAAAAATCAATGGCATAAATAGACTATCAAGCATAACCCAAAATGCACAAACAGCTGAAGATAAACTAGATGCATGGGACCTTTTAAAAATTACATTTTTATGTGTTTCAGAAGATTTCTCCAAAAGAGTCAAGAGTACCTACAGATTGGGAAAAAATATTCGGCAACCATATATCTGACAAGGGACTTATCTCTAAAATTTATAGAAAACCCCAACAACAAAAATATTAACAATCCAATTTTAAAAATGGGCAGAAGACATGAATAGACACTTCACCAAAGAGGATATTCAGGTGGCCAACAAACACATGAGGAAATGTTCATGATCATTAGCCATTAGAGAGATGGAAATTAAACAACAATGAGATACCGTCTTGCCCCAGCACTAATGCCAAAGTTCAACAAAACACAAAATAATAAATGCTGGCAAGGATGTGGAGAGATTGGGACTCTTATCCACTGCTGGTGGGACTGTCAAATGATACAACCATTGTGGAAAGCACTATGGAAATTCCTTAAAAAGCTGGATTAGAAATACCATTTGACCCAGCAATCCCATGACTAGGTATATATCCTAAAGATGTGAGAGCCGGGACGAGAATATGCACACCAGCACTATTTACAATAGCAAAAACATGGAAACAACGTAGGTGCCCATGAACAGAACAGATAACCAAACTATGATACATACAGATAATGGAATACTATGTAACACTAAATAATAATGTAGAATCTGCAAAACACAGCATAACGTGGATAAACTTGTAGGATATTGTGCTGAGTGAAATAAGTCGATCACAGAAGGACAAATGTTGTATTAGCTCATTATTGTAAAAAGTCAAGGAAAGGTTTACATATGGAAGGAATCTTTCTTTGTTACCAGGATGTGAGGGGAGAGGAGACAACACTGGAAAAAAAAAAAATGCATTGACCCCTGTCACTTTAGTTTTGTGTATTTCACTGTACATAAATTATATTTCAATAAAATGCATTTAAAAAAATGGTCACAGAATGAGATAATATTGTAGAACAAAACTCAAATTCTTTAAAGAAAAAAGGCCAGACTTACTGTGCCAGTAGAGACCAGTGGAACCCCAGAGACTATTGCTTTAACACCCTCGCTAAACTTTGAAGTGAAACAACTCCTGAAGGTCACCTTTCAGCTAAATAAGTGGTTGGCTCATTAAATAAACAATACCACCTGTGAATACCATGTTGTTGTTGTTGTTGTTAAGTGCCGTCGAGTCGTTTCCGACTCATAGCGACCCCATGCACAGCAGAACGAAACACTGC
>NW_006921896.1:1244574-1253329 GCF_000298275.1 Orycteropus afer afer
CTGGGTTCCACCCCTTCCTCCTGCTCTTCCGGCCTGCTACTCTGTGCTACGCCTGTGCTTACCTTGCTCCCGAAGACCTGGTCCCTCTCGGTAGGTGAATACCATAATCCTCTTATTTTATTATTATTTTTTTTTGTTTTACAGAAGCATCAGTTATATGAAACCAAATGACCAACATTTACCCTAAAGCAAAGATGAGAAGTTTTGGGGTGGGGAACAGCAAAGCAAGAATAACAGAAATGGAAAAATCAGAACAGAAATAATGAGAATGTTGACATGATGTGGAAAATGTAACCAATGTCTCTGAACAATATGTATAGAAATTGTGAAATGGAAAACTAATTTGCTATGTATACTTTCACCAAAAACTCAAAAAATATTTTTTAAAGAAATAAGAATAGGAATCTCTGGAAAAGTAACAAGTTGTTTTAGTTTCCTATTGTTGCTATAACAAATCCTCACAAATTTAGCAACTTAAAACAACATAATTATATTGTCTTACAGTTCTGAAAATCAGGAATCCAAAATCAGTCTCACTGGAATAAAGTCAAGATGTCCATGGAGCTGGTTCTTTGTGGAAGTTCTGGGAGGAAGATCTGTTTTCTTGCGTTTTTTCAGCTCCTAAAGACCATCTGCATTTCTTGGTTCATGACTCCTTCCTTGCATCATTCCAGCCTCTTTCTTATTACTGACTCTGATCCTCCTGCCTCCCTCTGATATAACCAACCAAACCAAACTTATTGCCATAGAGTTGAATCTGACTCATAACGACCCCTCCTTAGGTTTCCGAGGCAGTCTCACTACGGAAGTAGATTGCCCAACCTTCCTTCCAAGGAGTGGCTGGTGCGTTTGAACCACCAGCCTTCTGGTTAGCAGTCAAGTGCCTTAGTCACTATGCTACCAGAGCTCCTTCTTCTGATATAGGCCCTTGTAACTTCACTGAGCTCACCTGGATAACCCAGGAAACCCATCTTAAGAGCCTTAACTCAACCACATCTGCAAAAGTTGCCAAGTCACTTCCCACACATGGCAATTCCATGTGTGCAGAGTAGTACCTTCATAGGGTTTTCAAGACTCTGACATTTCAGAAGCAGGTCACCAAGCCCATCTTTTGATGCACCTATGGGTGAGTCTGAACTGTCATCTAATAGTGAAGCACTTATCCGTTTTTGCCACCCAGGGAATCCAATGATTAAATGTTGTTGTTGTAGATGCTGTCAATTGAAGAGTGTCCCCCAAAAAAAGATATGTTGAAGTCTAACCCCCAGCACATGTGAAGGTGTCTTTGTTTGGAAATAGTCTTTGAAGGTGTCAGTTAACATAAGGTCATACTAGATTAGGGTAGGTCCTAATCCAATATGAGTGGTGTCCTTATAAAAGAGAAGACACAGACACGCAGAGAAGAGAATACAATGTGATAGTGGAGCCAGAGATTGCATTAGCTGCAAGCAAAGGAACACTTGGGACTATCAGAAACTGGGAAAGACAAGAAAACATCTTCCTCTAGAGCCTTTGGAGAAAGCATGATCAGCTGTTGTTGTTAGGTGCTGTCAAGGCAGTTATATACGAGTTGGTCACTCATAGTGACTCTATGTACAACATAATGAAACATTATCTAGTCCTATGCCATCCTCACAATCCTTGCTATGTTTCAGCCTGTTGTAGTAGTCACTGTGTCAATCCACCTCATTAAGGATCATCCTCTTTTTCACAGACCTACTTTACCAAGCATGATGTCCTTCGCCAGGAACTGGTCTCTCCTGACAACAGGTCCGAAGTATATAAGACAAAGTCTCACCACCCTCACTTTTAAAGAGCATTCTGGCTGTTCTTCTTCCAAGACAGATTTGTTTGTTCTTCTGGACATTCATGGTATATTCAATATTCTTCACTAACACCATAATTCAAAGGTATCAATTTTTCTTTGGTCTTCTTTATTCATATGGTCTCGCACGCATATGAGATAATTGAAAACACTGTGACTTGGGATAAAAATGTCTTTGGTTTTTAACACTTTTTAAAAAAAGGCCTTTTGCAGCAGCCTTGCCCAATGCAAAATGTTATTTGATATCTTGATTTCAATTTCCATGGGCATTGGTCATAGATCCAAGTCAAATGAAATCCTTGACAGCTTCAATATTTTCTCCATTTATCATAATGATGACTATTGCTGTAATTGTGAGGATTTTTGTTTTCTTTATGTAGAGTGTAATCAATATTGAAGTCTTTTGTCTTCATTAATTAGTACTTCAAGTCTTCCTTTCAGCAAACAAGTTTGTGTCACCTGCATATTGCAAGTGTTAATGAATCTTCCTCCAATCCTGATGCCACATTCTTGTTCATACAGTCCAGCTTCTCAGATTATTCACTCAGCATACCACCTAAATAAGTATGGTGAAAAGTTATAATTCTGATACATACCTTTCCTGATTTTAAACCATGCAGTGTCTGTCCCCTTGTTCTATTCTTGGTGTATACACAGGTCCCTCATGAGCTTAATTAAATGTTTTGGAATTCCCATTCTTTACAATGTTAGCCATAATTAGATATGATCCACACAGTCAAATGCCTTTGCATAGGCAATAAAACACAATAAACATCTTTCTGGTATTCTCTGGTTTCACCCAAAATCCACTGGATAACAATGATATCTTTTGTTCCTTTTCTGAATCCAGCTTGAATTTCTGGTAGTTCCTTGACCATGTACTGCTGAACTATTTTGGAATTATATTCAGCAAAACTTTACTTGTGTCTGATATTAATGGCATTGTTCAATAATTTCTGCATTCTGTTGAATGACCTTTCTTTGGAATGGGTACAAAGACAAATCTCTTCCAGTAGTTTGGCCAGGTTGCTTTCTTCTAAATTTCTTGGCATAGACAAGTGACCACTTCCATTGTTGCATTCATTTGTTTCAACATTCCAATTGGTGTTCCATCAGTTCCTGGAGCTTTGTTTTTCACCAATGACTTTAGTGTAGCTTGGACTTCTTCCTTTCATACTATCAGTTCTTGATCACATGCTACTTCCTAAAATGGTTGAACATCAACCAATATTTATTTATTATTTGTTACACTGACTCTGTATATTTCTTCTATCTTCTTTTGATGCTTCCTGCATCCCTCAATTTTTCACCCACAGAATCCTTCAATATTGCAACCCAAGGCTTGATTTTTTTTTTTTTTCTTCAGTTCTTTCAGCTTGAGAAATGCTGTGTGTATGTTTTTCCCTTTTGGTTTTTTGACTCTGAGTTTTGCACATTTTATTATAATACTTTACATTGTCTTCTCAAATTCTCCTTTGAAATCTGTTCAGCTCTTTTACTTCATCATTTCTTCTATTCACTTTAGCTACTTCAAGAGCAAGTTTTAGAGTCTCCTCTGATATTGATTTTGGTCTTTTCTTTTTTTCCTTTCTTTTTAATGAAGTTTTGCTCTCTTCCTGTGTGACATCCTTGATATCATCCCACAACTCGTTTAGTCACTGGTGTTTTCTACATCAAATCTTTTCTTGAGATGGCCTCTAAATTCAGGTGGGATATACTCAAGGTCATACTTTGGTTCTCATGGACTTACTTTAATTTTCTCCAGCTTCAACTTGAACTTACATATGAGCAATTGATGGCTGCTCCACAATTGTCCCTGGCCTTGTTCTGACCAGTGATATTGAGCTTCTCCAACAACTCTTTCCACAGATATACTGGAATTGATTCTTGTGTATTCCATCCAGGGAGGTCTATCTCCATAGTCACTATTTATGTTGTTCAAAAGAGATATTTGCAATGAATAAATCATTGATCTTACAAAATTCTAACATGAGATCTCTGGTGTTTTTTCTATCACCAAGGTTATATTTTCCAACTACTGAGCCTTTTTTGTTTCCAACATTCACATTACAGTCACCAGTAATTATCAATGCATCTTGATCGCATGTTGGATCAATTTCAGACTGCAAAAGTTGGTCAAAATTTTCAATTTCTTCATCTTTGGCATTAGTGGTTAGTGCATAAATTTGAGTAATAATCATATTAACTAGTCTTTCTCATATGTGTATAGATATCATCCAATCACTGACAGCATTATATTTCAGGATAGATCTTGAAATGTTCTTTTTAAAATGAATGTGATGCCATTCTTTTCAATTTGTCATTCCTGGCATATTAGACCATATGATTGCCCCATGCAAAATGGCCAATACCTGTGCATTTCAGCTCACTAATACCTAAGATGTCTATCTTCTAGCATTCCATTCCATTTTTGTCAACTTTCAATTTTCCTGCATTCATACTTCACATATTCCATGTTCTGATTATTAATGGGTGTTTATAGCAATTTCTTCCCATTTTGAGTCACGCCTCATCAGCAAATGGAGATTCTGAAAGCTTACTCCATCTATGTCATTAAGTTCTATCCTACTTTGAGGAGTCACCTCTTACTTAGAGTTATTTTAAGTGTTTTCCAATGTGAGGGGCTCATTCTCAGGCACTCTATCAGACAGGTCCTGCTGCTTTCATAACATTTTCACTGGCAAATTTTTTTAGAAGTAGATTGACAGGTCCTTCTTCCTAATCTGTCTTAGTCTGGAAATTCTGCTGAAACCTGTCCACTATGGGTGATCCTGCTAGTATTTAAATACTGGTGGCATAGCTTCCAGTATCACAGCAGCACACAAACTACCACAGTACTACAAACTAACAAATGGTGGGCTTCTAGCCTCCAGAAATGTGAGACAATAAGTTTCTGTCATTTTAAGCTACTTATTTTTTTGTACTTTGTTCCATGGCCCTAAGAAACTAATATATTGTGTTGTATTACATATTAACAGGCCCGGGGGATTATGATGTAGGCATTTTTGGATGTGGAGAAGCATTGGAAATCACCTAGAAGTGTTGGAAATAATTGTTGCAACTGGGTCAGAGAAAAACAATGGGAAAAAAAAAGGAAAGAATTACTGTTACAAACTTTACAGTACTCTTTGATTTTAAAACTATGTCTGTGTTGTTTTGCATGATATATGTATTTATATTAATTATTTTGCATGAATAAAATTTTAATTTAGAAACAGATCCACCAAAATGTTAGCCAGACTTATCATTAAGAGGCTATGAATATATATATATATTTATATATATACATATTTCACTTTCATTGTATCCAAAGTTGTATAAAAAACAGAATCATTTCATAATTGCAAAATGAACTCTTTTTAATATGCATAATTTTAACTTTTAAAAAAATAAATTCAGTTCACTATTGTTCTGCCACTCTGATAGGAATATACCACAAATGGGATGACTTTAACAAACAGGAGTTTATTCTCTTACAGTTTGGGGCTTTAAGTCCAAGTTTAAAGTGCCAGGTTTTAGGGGCTGGATGAAAGCCCCTCGATCTTGGGCTTCAGCTCTGCCTCTTGGTCCCAGCCCACTGAAGCTAGAGGCTTTTCTTCACTCAGGCAGCTATTGGCTGCTGAGGCTAACAAGCCCAAGGTAGACAAATAAACTGGCACAGTCCCAATGTTACCAAATCACATGGCAGGTCGTTAAGTCCATTCAAAGTCCCAAGGTTGGCAGAGCATGGCAGGCTGCTGAACAACATCATGGCTACATGCAGGGTCCAAGCATGCCAGAAGCTAGAGACCATTCACCAAGGCTTCTGCTTATATACAGGAAGCAGATCACATCCCCTAAGGCAGCTACTCAACTGCTCACAGTAGATTCCACCATGGAGTTGATTACCAGTCTCATCATGGGGAATACTATATCCAGCTGCCCAGCCACTCAACCAGGCCCAGCCAAGGTGACACACAAACTGAACCACCACAACTATATAAATAGTAACCATGTATTCATATCTGCCATATAACCAGTAATTTAAAAGCAGAGACAGCTACATCCTACTAGAAAGTTTTCTGAGAAAAGATTAAAAATAAAATCATTTCATTTTTCCAACAAAGGGTATGCTTGATGTTATCAGCTGTTAGTAATAACTAACTGACATAGACATAAATGATTACTTAAAGGTTGGAGTTTTATAAAATTTATGAGAAAAAAAGGCATTTTATTTCAGATAAAAAAGTAATTTATTGTCCTACAAAACAAATAAAGCAAACAAACAAAAGGCTTCCCATGCATTCTTTTCTCTCTAATGTAAGTGTATATATAAATAATAACTTGGGCCAAAAAGTCACTAGAAGGTGAAGAAACTATTCTACTTATTCTAATTCAATTGATTTGCCATAAAAATTTACTTTAAGTATTTTTGTTGTTGTTCCAATCAGGAGCTCAAACATTTAGAATTCTATTTTGGATCTGAAGTGTGCCAGTTTTATTCATTAATGGTTTTACACACTTTATTCTGGGTCACAAAATGAAACTACAAAGCTAGCACAGAGTAGTGAACCTGCCAAAATGGACTGAACGCCCCTGCGTGCAAAATACAATTAAATAGCACCTCCTCAAACTCAAAATGGGTAAAATATTTAAGGAACATGATCTCAGTAGCATATATCAACTCCATTTTCACACAGGAACTTGCATAATATTGAGAACGGCTGTTCTTAAGAGGAAAAATCTTATGTGGGAAATTTTTCATTCTTTGTTTTCAGCAAGGCAAAAAAGAGAATACATTGTATTTAATTTCTTTCTCATTACTTTAACATCAAGTATTTAATAAATATTTGCTTTATGAAAAATAAGAGTTTAGTTATACAACAAAAATAATAGTATTCTAATGAAAATTAAATAATTGATTCTTTAACTTTTAGGTATTCACAATGTAAAGGTAAAGATAATACATGTTAAAGTTTTATTGGATGTTACAGATTTAACATCATAATTTTGGCCAAGTTAAATTTATTATTATGTCCAGTAAACAAATAATGAAATTGATCAGCTCTAAATATGGTCAGAATTCTCTAATAAATGTCTTTGCAAAGAAGATCATTAGTCTTTCTTATCAAATAGGCCTTTCTTATCATGTGCATTATTTATTTATGAAAAGAATAAATATGATAACTGTATGAATTAAAACTGAATTGTTACGTACTCCTGCTTTTATAGAAGCAGCTTTCTGTAGTGGCCATGAGTAAGAATAAATTGAAATATAACATAACATCCATTAAGTTAGAAAATAATATATTCACATTATAAATTAATCTCAGTGTTTAATATTATTACTTCAATCAGAACTAAATGTTTTTGTTAAAGACTTATTTGAATATTTTAATAAAGATTATTGAATATTATTTGATAATATTTGTGCAATATCATGACTTCAAGTGGGCTGGCTTCATATTACTATGTCACCTGGAGAGGATATTGTTGAAAAGATGAATTATTGCTAAATAAGAAAGAAAATATTCTCTAGGCTTTTAAGTCAAAGAAATAAAGCTGAAAGGAACTTCTATCATTTATGTATAAGTGAGGAAAATGAAATTCAGAGTGATTCCAGGACTCGCTCAAGATTGTATAGCCAGTTAGGGGGTAAATCAAAGCCACAATATGAGTTTCCTGTCTTCTTGGCCAGAGTTGTTTCTCTTATGGCATTCTGTTTCCTCAACTCAGGAAGAGTAGGTGTTACTGACGTTTGAGCACTTCAATGATCATGCTACAGGACTCTTCCACCCTTTGTAAGATTTTACCTTTTCTATTCCAAGCCCATGAAATGTCACAGCACCCACATATTCTTAAATGCCTTCTAGGAAGACAGTACTGCCCCTAGTTGTGAAATAACATATATTTCAGAAGTTCATGTATTAGGAACAAATGATAAGGAACAAAATTCCCAGATGTCTTATGACACACTTCTTTCTTTCATTCCTTACTTCAAGTATCCTGTGGATTTTATTTTTTAAGCTAGGAGGAAGAGCTGTCTTCTGGTCTTTATATTCCCATTGCCAATATGTGTTCAAAAATGGAAAATAAACACCTATAGGTAGCTGTCACTAAAAATAGACCATTTTATATCCCCCTTTAATTTAATGCTACTTGTAGATTTTTACACCCATTGTGGATTTGTTGAGTAACATACAGAAATATCACATTATAAAATATCTATTAATACAAGTACACTTAATATTTGTGACATATCTAAGTGTAAGAGTTAGAAACTTCAGTCTTAGCCATTAAGTTTTAATAATCCTTAGTGATTAAGCTAATTCAGATAATAGAATAATTCCTTACATTGTTATAAGGGAATTATAAAATCATTGTCCCAATTTGACTACATAATATATGAGAAATTACTGTAATATATATATTTAACTAAACACATGTTATTTACTATGCCAAGCATGGTTCTATGCACTTTACATGTATTAACTCAATCCTCATAACAATCATATCAGTTAGGCCCTTTTTTAAAAAAAATTATAGTTATTTGGGTGAAACTTTGCGAGGAAATTTGTTTTCCATTCAACAATTCATACACATTTTTTTTCCATGACATTGATTATAGTCCCCACAATGTAACAACACTCTTCCCACTTTCTCCCTGTGTTTCTCATTTTCATTTGCCCTTCTTTCCTATCTCTTCCTGCCTTCTGAACTTTATCCTTTGGCAAATCCTGCTCTTTTGATCTCATGTGGTTGATTATTCTAAGAGTTACATACCTCCATGGTGTTATTGTCCACCTTATAGGCCTATTATTTGGCAGAAAGTTGGCCATGGGGGTGAATTCAATCTCAAGTTTCAGGGTGGCTAAGAGTCATATTCTTGGGAGTTCTGCCAGTCTATATAAGGCCAGTAAGTTAGTCTTT
>NW_006921896.1:1254824-1255635 GCF_000298275.1 Orycteropus afer afer
ATATTAATGATATTGTTCTATAATTTCCACAATCTGTGGGATCCCTTTTCTTTGGAATGGGTACAAATATGGATCTCTTCCAATCAGTTGGCCAGTTAGCTGCCTTCCAATTCTCTTGGCATAAGCGAGTGAATGCCTCCAATGGGGCATCTATTTGTTGAAAAACTCAATAGGTATTCTGTCAATTCCAGGAGCCTTGTTCTTTGCCATTTCTTTCATTGCAGCTTTGACTTCCTCCTTCAGTACCATTGGTTCTAGATCATATGCCACTTCCTGAAATGGAGGAAGGTCAAACAGTTCCTTTTGGTACAGTGATTCTGTGTATTCCTGCCATATTCTCTTGATGTTTCCTGCATCATTCGATATTTTGCCCATAGAATCTCTCAAGATTGCAACTTGAGGCTTAAATATTTTCTTCAATTCTTTCAGCTTGAGAAATGCTGAGCACGTTCTTCACTTTTGGTTTTCAAACCCCAGATCTTTGCACATTTCATATAGTAATTGGTTTTGTCTGCTTGAGCTGCTCTTTGAATTCTTCTGTTCAGCTCTTTTATCTTGTCATTTCTTCCATTGGCTTTAGCTACTCTCCGCTCAAAGGCAAGTTTCAAAGTCTCTTCTGTCATCTATTTTGGTCTTCTCTTCTTTTCTTATCTTTTTAGTGATCTCTTGCTTTCTTCATGGATAATGCTCTTGATATCCTCCCACAATTCTTCTGGTTTTGAGTCACTGGTGTTCAATGCATCAAATCTATTCTTTAGATGATCTCTAAATTCAGGAGGGATATATTCAAGATCATCTTTTGGCTCTCTTG
>NW_006921896.1:1256239-1258535 GCF_000298275.1 Orycteropus afer afer
GTATATTCCATTTTCCGATGATTAATGGATGTCTGTAGCTGTTTCTCTTCAATTTGAGTGGTGCCACATCAGCAAATGGAGGCCTCAAAAGCTTTACTGTATCCATAGGAGTAAGATTGTGTTTACTCAGATGATGTGGCTCTTTCCCAGTCCTATTTGGAGAGCCTTCTAACCTAACCAGACTATTCATAAGATTGAGCAGTAATATATCAAACAGTGTTTCTTTGCTATTCATAAGGTTTTTCCCTGGCCAATTATTTGAGAAGTGGATGGCCTCCTCCTTCTTCCTAGTCTGTCTCAGTCTGTAAGCTGGGCTGATACCTGTGCACCATGTGCATCCCACTGAGTTAGAAACACCAGTGGCTCAGCCTCAAAACTCACATCAACACATCACCACGGTAGGACAAATTGACAGACAAGTTTGCCTCCCTGTTGGACACCTCTCGTACCACCGTTACCTGCATCCCTGTGACTGACTCCTCCTCTGTCCATATCCCTAGGCCTTTTAATCCCCTTTCTCCCACTCTCCCACCCTGCTGCTTTTGGCATGCCTGAGTTCCTCTCCTCACCTGGACCCTGCAGCTGACTGCTCCTCTCTCCAAGTTCCTGGCTTTTAATCCCCTTTTTCCTGCTCTCCCACACTGCTGCTTTGGATGTGCCTGAGTTCCTCTCCTCACCTGGATTCTAAGAGGTTTAATAATCACAAATATCCAATGTCCTAAAAAAAATAGATTAACAACAAAAAAAGAACTTTTTATTTGTTTTTTCAAGTAAAATAATATAAGATGGTGTCATATATGTGAACTTTTTTTGAAAAATAAAATAATGTTGAACAATATATAATAGCAGGGTAAAAATTATTTTTTCTTAAACTAAAAATCTGTTTTACATTTTAGGAAAATCTCTTTTGATGCCCCATATTCTCTTTCTTCTAACTAATGATTTGAGCAGTCTCCACTAGGGGGAAAGTTGGTAGTGGAGAAAACTTTGAGCACAAGTCTAGTACCAAAGTGAGAAACTATCCTGTCAGATTGAGATTTTACATATCTAAACAACAAATAAAATTAGTTCTTTCTCCTTGAAGCCAGATAGTTATCCTTGCTTACACTGGAAATAATAAAAATTATATATTTCTTCACATACATATGGTTCCTCTTTAATTATAATCACTCAAAACAATATTATTTCTGTTGTAGGTATATGATTGGGATTCCATTGTGAATGATACAATAAAAAATTAATCTTATATTTTCAACTCCTAAACCAATATATAGGAGGTACTCAAAAATTGTCAACTTAATAAGTAACAGTAATGTGACAAAAGGGAGAAATTAAGTAAAAATACATAAAATATGCTTGTATATTTTTTATTGTATTTCATTTATCATCTTTTAAAATAGTTTTATGTAAGAATAAAATACTGGTACATGACATTAGATTCTAGATGCCTACTTTCTGGGGAATAGAACAGGAATGAACTTGAAATGATTGTATAAATCAATATTAATTAATGAATAATTAAAGCTTTTTTGTGATCTAACACTTTATGTCAACTGACATTTAACTTCAGTCAGTATTATTCTATCCATACTTCCATTAAATAAATGCTATTTTCTTCTAAAAGTTCACAGCCAATATAAACTAACATATCAAAGTAAGATATAAAGCAACATGTCAATTCTTGGCCCTCATTTATATTTACTGATTAATAATGTTTTAACCGGGGAGGGCTTCAATGAGATGGATTGATACGGTGGCTGCGATGATGGGTTCAAGTATAGCAGGGATTGTGGGGCTCGCGTGGGATTGGGCAGTGTTTTGTTCTGCTGTGCATGGGGTCGCTATGAGTTGGAAATGACTCGATGGCACTTAACAACAACAACAAGAATGTTTTAACCATTGTAAATCCAAGCCAATTATGTATTTAAAATGGCTTTTGCTTTCAAAACTTTAGGCTATGCAATGTAACTCAAAAAGGAGAAAATGGATATGAAAGAAGATCTCAGAATGAGAGGAAATGTCATACTTTACATTTTCAGTATTTTTTCTAGAGTCAGCTTTGGCCAATATTTGCCAAAACCATCTGTTATTTACCACAAATCATTCTTTCCTCCTACCAAAATATGAGCTAAAATTTTCTTGGAAAATCACCGCTTTCTTAATCTGAGCCATGCTGTTAAAAAGGGACTGTCCACAGCCAGCTACCCAGAGGGACTGAGTAGTTGAACCTGTGGGTTTGGGACCATAGTTGCAGGGGACATCAAGCTCAACTGGCATAACATACTACACAAAACAT
>NW_006921896.1:1259085-1266877 GCF_000298275.1 Orycteropus afer afer
CGGGAGGAAGTAGGAGGGGAGATGTTGCATTGTGGTAAATTGTGGTCAATGTCATGAGACAAAGTGTATGTGAACTGCTGTATGGAAAGTGAATTTGCTCTGTAAATTTTCACCCAAATCAAAATTTTAAAAAAAAGGTGGGGGGGACTGTTCCTGCCCTAAACTTGAGAGCTATGGCTGTCTGACCCATCCTGCTGGCCACAGTTTTTGCCTAGGCAGACTCATAGCAATCAGATCAAATAAGACATGAAAATATACTTCCTGGAGGTAGATTTGATGGTTTGAGAACCTGGGCTTTGGAGTTTTACATTGTCCTTTTGTGATGAAAGAAGCCAGCCTGAGTTTGAAGTTGACATGCAGGGAATGCTGACCTCAAAGATGGATCCTGGTTAGAATTCTGAATAAAGGTCCACCTAAAGCCAGGTTTACTCTTGGGCTATTGAGTCTTAAACTCAATAAATTACCTCATTGTTTTCAGGCCAGAGTAGGATGAATTTTGACATTTGCATTATAAAGAGTCATAATAGACTATTTTTCAAGCAGAAGCATGATGTGGAGAAAATATAATGGTCATTCTAAAGCACCTTTTAAAATAAGATGGAAGACAATCACTGGAATTGAGAATTACTCTTTCTAGTTACATAATTTTGCTATATTTTTATTGGAAAATTCTTTGATTTCCTGTTTGAAAATAATTAAAATGCATACACTTGTTTGATTTTGGTCCAAACATTGTATTGCACCCTTTCAAAATTATCTGAGTTTGAACTACATTCAAAGTGAATTGAATGTTTAGTCCTTTGCATTATAAAGTCAAGAAAATGAATTATGCTTCTATAGATCTATGAATTCCAGTAGCAGTTTTCATCCCCCTTCCCTTGCTCTCTTTGCCCTAGGCATGACTCCTTGAGAAGACTAAACTATATAAAAATAAATATAATTCAAGCTGATATTGAGTAACATGTCTTAATTTATACTTTTAATTTTTATAAGGTAGTATTGTTTCACAGTTCACAGAATGCAGCTTGTCATTTTAGATTTAAATCCAATTACTGTAGATGAAAATAAAATTAGAGGGAGTTAGGATAGTATTAATATTTAAAAATAATAAATTTATTTATGATCTACAATAGTAAAAAATTAAATCACAATATAATATTATTTTTCAAAGTTATTGATGTGTTTTGTTCCCCATTTTTTTCCTGCCATTTTCTTTTTCTCCATTGCTAAAGTCCAGCACATGGAGGGTCAAGAAGATTGCACAGTGCAGTCATATGGGTTTTCCGTCTGTTCTTTTCCCTTTCAAATTCCGTTCCATCTTTTACCTTATCCCTCATTTTCCCGATCTCCCTCCCTTTCTTTCATCTCCCCTTTTTCTTTGGCTAAGGAATGGAAAATATAATAAGCAGAATTGATATCTAGGAGTAGAAGATACAATGAGAAAGAAATTTCCTCTCTTTCCTCACCACCATTATTGTTTTGTCACCACAGAATGCTACTAGAAATAGACTACACTTACTGCCCTCATCTCTCATTATCATCTACTTAATTTTAAAAAATTTTAAAATATAACATTCATACAGAAAAGCTCATGAACTATGTATCCACAGTTTATTTACTGCCATTAACTCTTCAATTAACTGTTCTTTTGATTGTATTCCCATCTATCCACTGGAGAGTGATCCAGTGCAGCCAAGCTAACAACCAAAGAAACAAACCTGCTCCATACTTCTGGATATATTAAAGCAAAGTGAAACAAATCAGCACACAACCAACATATAAAGATAACAACATCAAAATGTCTCAGAGACAAGCGATAACTTCAACTCAAGCAAAAAACCAGGATAAGATGCAGAAACAAGTGTCCAAAGTAAAGAATCAGGAAAATCCTCTAAAGAAGAACAAGTAATAGAATGATCTGATAAGGAATTCTTTTTGGTACAGTAACTTTGTGTATTCCTTCCATCTTCTTTTGATGTTCCAAACATCATTCAATGTTTTACCCTTAGAATCTTTCAATATTGCAACTCGAGGCTTAAATTTTTTCCTCAATTCTTTCAGTTTGAGAAATGCCGAGTGTGTTCTTCCCTTTTGGTTTTCTAACTCTGGGTCTTTGCACATTTCATTATAGTAATTGGCTTTGTCTTCTCGAGCTGCTCTTTGAAATCTTCAGCTCAATTCTTTTATCTTGTAATTTCTTGCATTCATTTAGCTACTCTCCACTCAAGGGCAAGTTTCAGAGTCTCTTCTGTCATCCATTTTGCTCTTCTCTGTTTCTGTTGTCTTTTTAGTGGCCTTTTGCTTTCTTCATGGATAATGTTCTTGATATCCTCGCACAATTCATCTGGTTTCTGGTCATTGGTGTTCAATGCATCAACTATTCTTTAGATGATCCCTAAATTCAGGAGGGATATATTCAAGATCATATTTTGGCTCTCATGGACTTTTTTCATCTTTAACTTCAAGTTGAACTTGCATATGAGCAGTTGATGATCTGTTCCACAATCAGCTCCTGGCCTGGTTTTGGCTGAAGATAATGAGCTTTTCCATCATTTCTTGCCACAGATGCAGTCAATCTGATTCCTGTGTGTTCCATCTGGTGAAGTCCACATGTACAGCACCATTTGTGTTGTTTGCAAGTCGTTGGTCTTGCAAAATGCCACCATGCGAGTTCCAGTATTATTTCTGTCACCAAGGCCAAAATTTCCAATGATCGGTGATTCTTCTTTGTTTCCAACTTCTGCATTCCAGTCACCAGTGATAATTAACACATCCTGATTGCATGTTTGGTCAATTTCAGACTGTAGAAGTTGATAAAAATCTTCAATTTCATCATCTTTGGCTTTGGGGGTTGGTGCATAAATTTGAATAATAGTCATATTAATGGGTCTTTCTTGTAGGCGTATGGATATTATCCTATCACTGACAGTGTTGTACTTCAGGACAAATCTTGAAACATCCTTTGTGATGATGAATGCCACGCCATTCCTCTTTAAAGTGTCGTTCCCCGCATAGTAGATCATATGGTTGTCTGATTGAAAATGGCCAAAACCAGTCCATTTCAGCTCACTAATGCCTAGGATATCAATCTTTATGTCTTCCATTTCATTTTTGACAACTTCCAATTCTCTTAAATTCATGCTTTGTACATTCCATGTTCGTATTATTAATGGATGTTTGCAGCTGTTCCTCCTCAATTTGAGTAGTGCCATGTCAGCAAATGGAGGTCTCAAAAGCTTTACCTTATCCATATAAGTAAGGCTGATTTTACTCTGATAATGCAGCTCTTGCCCAGTCCTACTTTGAGAGCTTTCTAAGCTAAGTGACTCATCTTCCTCCTCTGTATTGGACAATGTTTCTGGACTATTCATAAAGTTGCACAGTAATGTATCAGACAGTGTTTCTCTGCTATTGATAAGGCTTTCCCTGGCCAATTCTTTGAGAAGTGGATGGCCTCCTCGTTCTTCCTAGTCTGTCTTAGTCTGCAAGCTGGGCTGATACCTATGCAACAGGTGTACCTCACTTGGTTTGAAACACCAGTGGCACAGCCTCAAGACTCACAGCAACACATCACCACAGTAGGACAAACCAACAGAGAAGTTTGTCTCCCTTAGCTCTTGGAAACTCCTCTAACCACCCTTACCTGGAACTCTGTGGCTAACTCCTTGATCTGTTCCAGTCCCCTTTGCCTTTTCTGTCCTCTCCCTGCTTCCCACCTCACTGCTTGTGGGGGGTGGCCTGGGCTCCCTCTCCTCACCTGGCTCCCTGCAGTTGAATTCTCAATCTGTTCCTATCCCCTTTGCCTTTTCTGTCCTCTCCCTGCCTTCCTGCCTCACTTCTTGTGGGGCGTGGCCTGGGTTCCTTCTCCTCACCTGGGTCCCTGCAGCTGACTTCTCAATCCATTCCGGTCCCCTTTGTTTTTTTGGGTTTTTTTGTCCTCTCTCTGCTTCCCGCCTCGCTGCCTGTTCTTAGGTCTCTGGAATCTGAATGAGAATGCTATCACTTTAAAATCCAAAATGGTTGCCACTTGTAAACATTCAAAATGGCTGTGCCCTTGGTCACTTTAAATATCCAAAATGGCCGCTGCTTCTAAACATTCAAAATGGCTGTTCCCTCGGTCACTTTAAATATACAAAATGGCCACCACTTGTAAACATTCAAAATGGTTGCATCTTTTGTCACTTTAAATATCCAAAATGGCTGCCATGTGTAAACAACCAAAATGGCTGTGCCCTCCAGACAAACAAAGTCAGCAAGAAATCAAGAAAACCTGTAATATCTGGGGATAAGGCAATATAAGAAAAAAGTCAGAGAAGGAGAATAATGAAGAAAAAAATGGGAAAAATGCAAAAAGAAAAACAAAGAATGGGGTTAACCATGAGAAAAAAGAAGAAGAAAAGAAACAATTTTGCAACCAGGAACAGGGAAAAGAAAAAAGCTGAAAACTAGGACCTGGGAGGGGAAGAATAAAGAATAATAGTAAAAAGGACAAAAGTATTAATAATAGTAGTACTTTTAAAACAGACAAAAGCAAGCAAACTATAAACCAGAAAAAAGAAAGAAAAAAAAGGGAAGAAAAATCTGGGGAGGGCAGAGCAGGGCACCCAGGCTCCGTCCAAGCACACAGAGTGGGATGGAGTTCCTGCGGGCCCAGAAGGTGGGTGGGAGTGGGAGATGGCCGAACCTCCATTCACCAAGTGGGTGTGGAAAATGAGTAACAAGGGGAATGTCACACCTTTTCATTCATCCAGGTCCAGGTCTGGAGTGCCCTTGGGGTTATTCGGATATCTTCCGTACTTAGAGGGCACAGCTATAGGGGCTGAGGAGCTCAAGGTTGGCAGGCAGTATACTGGCTGTTGACTCACAAGTATGAGTCAACATACTTGATAGAAAAATATCTGATAGAGGTCCTCAAAATGTCTGTTGTTGTTATTTGCCATCTAGTCGGCCCCGACTCATAGTGACCCCTCCTTGGGTTTCCAAGGCAGTAATCACTACGGAAGTAGGAATGCCCAACCTTCCTTCCGAGGAGTGGCTGGTGGGTTTGAACCGCCAGCCTTCTGGTTAGCAGTCAAGTGCCTTAGGCACTCAAAATGTCTAGGTCACCAAAAACAAGGAAAGTCAGAAACTGTCACAGCCAAGAGAAACCTAAGAAGCCATGAAGACTAAATATAATGTGGTACCATAAATAGAATCCTAGAACAGGAAATGACATTAGGTAAGAAAAGCTAAGGAAATCTGAATAACGTAGAGATTTTAAACACACAAAACCCCATTATGGTATGTTATTCTTAGCTTAAGGATAATTTTATTATATGGCTGTAACATATAAACAAAATAAGTTATTCTTGAATAATCTAGAAACGTCTTGCCAAAATTAAATTACATATAAATCATTAGTCAGCAAAACCACTATTTGACTACACTTTCTTAGGTCTTCAATATATTGTGCATATTCAAAAGAAATAAAGCAGCATGTTTAAAAAAATTTTTTTTCAGTAATTTGGTAAAGGTTAACCTACCTTTTTTCCTAAATTAGGAAAACACACATTAATTGTATGTGCAATTAATGCTATTATAAAATAAGATTTCTGAAGATAGTCATATTTTTAAAGGAGCTAACTTTTTGCAAGGAGCTCTGGAAGGGTAGTGGTTAAAGCAATTTGGCTGTTAACCAAAGGTTGGTTGTTCCAACCCACCAGCTGCTCTATGGAAGAAAGATGAGAGACCATCTGCTTCCATAAAGATTTACAGAGTTGGAAACTCAATAGGGGCAGCTATAAGTTGGAGTTGACTTGAAGGAAGTGAGTTTTTTTTTTTTTTTAACTATTGCATATTCACGTAATTAAACTTTTATAAATATTAATCTAACCAAACCCCAAAAAGTCTAATCTAACCAAAAGCCACACGCTGATGTGGTAAGGGGATGGATGGTATAGAAAGAGTCTGTGACACCATGATAACATTAGGAAAAGGGAGGACACTGAATTGTGCACATAAGATAGAGATGACAGATGCTAATATCAACTGCATTACCATTAACACCAAACACCAGGCTACAGATAAACACATAAACATCTGAGAAGATCAGATGGGGGTCATTGAACAGGAGTATACTCTAGATCAAGGATAGATTCAGTGGAGCCTAATATTGCACAGATACTAGTAATACAAAATACCCACAATCCTTACAGAAACAACAGAAGACAGACCTAGAGTAATCTTTCACAGACAGGCAAACAGTATGGGAGAGAGATCCAACAGATCTACTGACTCAGGACCATGGTACTGGGGGACACCAGAGTCAATTGGAACAACAAAATACATAAAAGTTTTGTTCCTCATCTTACATTGGTGAGTAGCAACTGAGGTCTTAAAAGTTTTCAAGTGTCCATCTAAGATGCAGCTAATGGTCTCCTATCATCGAAAGCGAAGAAGAGTGCAAAACAACAGGGGCATTTGGAAGCAATCAGCCCTAGGACATGATGGCCCTTGAGACCAGAAGAACTAGATGATGCCCAGCCACCAATGCCAATCACTCAGGAAAGGATCAAATGTGGAGATCCTGGATAGAGTGGGAGGAAAAATGTGGAACAAAATCCAAAAACTACATAATGACCAGAATTACTGGTCGATGGAGTCTGGTGAGACCCCCCCAGTACTATTGTCCTGGGATACATTCTGTGCCTGGAATAAAACTCACTCCCAGGGGCTGGCTCTCAGCCCAATATTAAACAAGATGTACATGCAGACCACTCAACCCAGGGTGACGCACGCTCATACTCTATGGAAATGCATCCCTTGGAGCAATCGACCATGGGGCACCAGAGGGGCAACATTAGCATGGAGGAAATGCAGGACGCATAGGAGTGCATAACTATGAGGGGCATGGGGGAGGGGTGGTTACTGGACAGGGAGGGGAGGAGACTGGGTTAGGGTTGGGGATGGTAAATGGGGAGTGAAACTAAATAAATACACATAATGTTGAATGTAAAACAAACTCTGCTCTGAAAACTTGCACCTAAAGCACAATAAAAAAATTTAAAAAAAAAATTAAAAAAGGAACCAAACCAAAAATTAAACGCCCCCCCAAAAAAAAATTGCTGTTTGAGTTGATTCCTACTCATAGCAACTCATGATGTGCACAGTAGAACTGTTTCATGTGATTTTCAAGGTTGTGACCTTACAGAGGCAGATTCTCTGGCCTTTCTTCAGAGGTATCTCTGAGTGGGCTCACACCAACCTTTTGGTTAGCAGCCAACAGCTTAAATGATTGCACCACTCAGACTCCTACATATAAACCTTCCAGATGGAAAATTTTGGGGTATATCAACATGGAGTTTCTAGTCCTCATTTTAAAAGGATAGCAAGATTTACACAAACATTTTCACTGTCATATTTCACAGAATCTAGATGACATCATTTTGTACCACTAAGAAGGACAAAAATGCTGTAGCATCCTGATCTAACAGATATTAAATTTTGAAAACACACACATATTTAATAAAAAATGCAATATTTTTTAAAACATTTTATTTTTTAATTTTTTTTTTGGTACATTGTGGCAATTTAAATGATGATCTTAATTTATAACATCAAATATTTACATAGTGCAAGAGGAAGAAATGCACTGTGTAGTTTTAATAGAAAAGGAATTTTAGTATTTTACATACTCTGGTGACATAGTGCCTAAGATTTTTTTAAATGTATTTTATTGAAATATAATTTATGTACAGTGAAATACACAAAATTAAAGTGACATGGGTCAATGCTTTTTTTTTTTTTTGCAATG
>NW_006921896.1:1270702-1272146 GCF_000298275.1 Orycteropus afer afer
ATGGAAAAGCCAGCTTGATGTTTGATCCAGGAACTTTGGACTTGCCAGCTTCTATAAATGTGTGAGCCATTTTCCTAAGATAACTCTCTCTCTCTCTCTCTCTCTCTCTCTCTAAAAACTTCACTGGTTTTGTTTTTCTAGAGAACCCAGTCTAACACATTTGGTACCAGGAGTGGTTCTAGAGAGACAAAATCATAAGGATGGGCTTCCTAAATTGGTTCTTCAGTTTGATTAATCTTAAAGATACTAGTGACCCTGCCTCTGTTAGTAAACAGGGCCCTGCTAATCTGTGGCATGAGGTGGCAACATTAGTACGTGAAACAGCACCACCAATAGATCAAGTACTTGTGAGAAGTGACACTCTGGGTGATCTGATATTTGATACTTTTCTGCAATTTTGTCAGCATGAGGATTATAAGGAAGGTGGTTGGTTGGTCCTACTTATGCTAGACAAATTGGTGAAAGAGCCAGATGAGCTCAGAGCTGCTGAGTCTCGGCTTAAGTTCAGCATAAAAGACCTCAGTGCTTCTAGTTGTGCTCTGAAAGAATGTCTTGTATCTTCTAGTAACAGAGCAGATATTGCTGAAAACCAAACCCAGAGTCTTATTGTAAGGGTGGCTGAATTACAATGCCAATTAAATTGCCAACCTAGAATGGTCTCTGAAGTTAAAGTGAGGGCATTGATTGGGAAAAAATGGGATCCTGAAACCTGGAATGGCGACATATGGGCAGAAGACACTCAGGAAGATCAGGATACAGAGCCTGTAAATTCTGTTGAATCCCTCCTATCTGAAGGGATTACTGAAAGCCATTATCACCTCTACCTCAGTTTGATGGGATTAGCCCAACTGTTCCTGCTAAGTCATTGCCTGAGGCAGAGGCGATGTAAGACATTGCTGTTCTCAGGAACTGCCTCAACCACCCATCATTGCTGCTAGACCTATAACTAAAGTTAAGTCCAAGCGAGCCCCAAAAGGTGAAATAGAAAGTGTGATTGAGGAGGTGGTACACTACACCCAAAAAAACCTACTTGATTTTGCTAACATGTACAGACAGAAACCTGGAGAATATGTATGGGAATGGCTACTGAGGGTGTGGGATAATGGCACAAGGAATGTAAGATTGGATCAGTCTGAGTTTATTGATTTAGGCCCACTAAGCATGGATTCTTCATTCAATGTTTCAGCTTGAGAGATTAGGAAAGGATCTAACAATTTATTTGGTTGGCTTACTGAAGCATGAATTATGCGGTGGCCTACCTTAAGTCAAGTTGAAGTACCAGACCTGCCTTGGTATAATGTAGAAGAAGGTATCCAGAGGCTGAGGGAAACTGGCCTGTTAGAATGGATTTATCAGATTAGACCCTTAGAGCCAGAAATGGAGAGTCCAGAAGACATGCCTTTCAACAGTATGGTGAGGAATAAATTTGTGAAGGGAGCTCCAG
>NW_006921896.1:1273146-1310881 GCF_000298275.1 Orycteropus afer afer
GCTTGAGCAAATTAGTACATCTCCTAGTACTTGGTATGCAGCTATTGATCTGGCCAATGTGTTTTTCTCGATACCAATTTAAAAGGACCATCAGAAGCAGTTTGCCTTCAGCTGGCAAGGCCAACAGTATACTTTCACAGTCCTTCCTCAAAGGTATATCAACTCCCCAGCACTATGTCATAATTTAGTCCATAGGGATCTTGATCACCTATCCCTTCCACTAGACATCACACATTATATTGATGACATTATGCTGATTGGACCTAGTAAAGAAGAAGTATCGATGACTCTAGACTTATTGGTGAGACATATGCATGCTAGAGGTTGGGAAATTAACCCAACAAAAATTCAGGCACCTTCCACCTCAGTGAAATATCTAGGGGTCCAATAGTGTGGGGCATGTTGAGATATTCCTATTAAAGTGAAGGATAAGTTATTGTATCTGGCTTCCCCCACAACTAAAAAGGAGGCACAATATTTGGTGGGCCTTTTTGGATTTTGGAGGCAACATATCCCTCATTTGGGTGTGTTGCTACAGCCTATTTATCAAGTGACTCGGAAAGCTCTAATTTTGAGTGGGACCCAGAACACAAGGCTCTGCAACAGGTTCAGACTGCCGTGCAGGCTGCTCTGCCAGTTGGGCCATATGTTCCAGCTGATCCCGTGGTGCTTGAAGTGTCTGTAGTAGATAGAGATGCTGTTTGGAGTCTTTGGCAGGTTGCTATTGTTGAATCACAATGCAGACTCTTGGGATTTTGGAGCAAAGCCCTGCTATCCTCTGTAGATAACTACTCTCCTTTTGAGAAACAGCTTTTGGATTGTTACTGGGCTTTAGTAGAGACTGAACACGTAACCACAGGCCACCAAGTGACCATGAGGCCTGAGCTGTCCATCATGAACTGGGTGTTGTCTGACCAACAGAGTCATAAAGTTGGACGTGCACAGCAGCACTTCATCATTAAATGGAAGTGGTATAACAGAGATAGGGCTTGAGCAAGGTCTGAAGACACAAGTAAGTTGCATGAGGAAGTGGCCCAAATGCCTATGGTCTCCACTCCAGTCACATTACCTTCCCTGTCCCACTCTGCACCTATGGCCTCATGGGGAGTTCCTTATGATCAGTTGACTAAGGAAGAGAAAACTCGTGCCTGGTTTACAGATGGTTCTGCACGATATGCAGGCACCACTCGAAAGTGGACAGCAGCGGCACTGCAGCCCCTTTCTGGGACTTCCTTAAAGGACAGTGGTGAAGGGAAATCCTCCCAATGGGCAGAACTTCGAGCTGTGCATATGGCTGTTCACTTTGCATGGAATAAGAAATGGCCAGATGTGTGATTATATACAGATTCATGGGCTATGGCTAATGGCTTAGCTGGATGGTCTGGGACTTGGAAGGAGCATGATTGGAAGATTGGTGATAAGGATGTATGGGGAAGAGGTATGTGGATAGATCTCTCTGACTGGGCCAAAGGAGTAAAGGTATTTGTTTCTCATGTGAATGCCCACCAAAAGGTGACCTCGGCAGAGGAGGACTTTAACAATCAGGTGGATAGGATGACAGGTTCAGTAGAAACCAGCCATCCTTTTTCCCCAGCTACTCCTGTCATTGCACAATGGGCTCGTGAATAAAGTGGCAATGGTGGCAGGGATGGAGGTTATGCATGGGCACAGCAACATGGGCTCCCGCTTACCAAGGCTGATTTGGCTACCGCCACTGCTGAGTGCTCAATCTGCCAGCAGCAGAGACCATCACTGAGTCAATGATATGGAACCATTCCTCAGGGTGATCAGCCAGCAACCTGGTGACAGGTCGATTACATTGGACCACTTCCATCATGGAAAGGACAGCGTTTTGTTTTTACTGGAATAGATACTTATTCTGGTTATGGATTTGCCTTCCCTGCATGCAATGCTACTGCAAAAACTACCATCCATGGACTTACAGAATGCCTTATCCACCATCATGGTATTCCACACAGCATTGCTTCAGATCAAGAGACTCATTTCATAGCAAATGAAGTGCGGCAATGAGCTTATACTCACAGAATTCACTGGTCTTACCATGTTCCCCATCATCCTGAAGCAGCTGGCTTGATAGAACAATGGAATGGCCTCTTAGAAACACAAATATGGTGCCAGCTAAGTGGCAATACCTTGAAGGGTTGGGGCAATGTTCTCCAGGAGGCTGTATATGCTCTAAACCAGCATCCAATATATGGTTCTGTTTCTCCAATAGCCAGGATTCATGGGTCCAGGAACCAAGGGGTGGAGACAGGAGTGGTACCACTCACTATTACCCCTAGTGACCCACTCATAAAATTTTTGCTTCCTGTCCCTGCTACCCTATGCTCTGCGGGTCTGGAGATCTTAGTCCCAAAGGGAGGAACATGCCCACCTGGAGACATAATACGTATTGCACTGAACTGGAAATTAAGAATGCCACCTGGCCATTTTGGCTTCCTCATGTCTCTGGATCAACAAACAAAAAAGGGCATTACTGTACTATCTGGTGTGATAGATCCTGATTACCAAGGGGAAATTGGATTGGCTTCACATAACAGAGGTAAAGAAGAATATGTCTGGAATACGGGAGATTCTTTAGGACATCTCTTAGTACTCCCTCCCATGACCTGTGATTAAAGTCAATGGAAAATTACTACAACCCAATTCTGATGTGACTGCTAACAGCCCAGACCCTTCAGGAATGAAGATTTGGGTCACCTCACCAGACAAAGAACCATGACCAGCTGAGGTGCTTGCTGAGGGCAAGGGAAATCACAGAATGGGTGGTGGAAGAAGAATGGGTCCATGTGACCAGCTGCAGAAACGAGGACTGTAATTGTTATATTTCTTCATTGTCTATGTGCATCAAATATTTTTGTTTCCTTCTGTTATGAACCGTGAAATGTAAATAAGGTTAATGCATTTTAGTTGTATGTGTGTGAGCGTATCATGTTAGGCAGAAATATGACTTTATAATTGTCCTTACTTAGAGATTATACATGGTTAAGAAGATGTGTACAACTTCCAAGTAGACAAAGGGTGGACTGTGATAGTTGGCGCTGTGTGTCAACTTGGCTGGACCACAATTCTGTGTGGTTTGAGCTGTTGCGGTGTGGTTGTTCCCATGATGGGATCAGATGACCATGTTTTGAGCAGCCAATCTGTTGAAAGGGAGTTCCCATAGGGGTGTGGCCAGCTTCCAGTATGTCTGTGGACATCCTGGGAGAGGAGACATTCTTCTGTGGATCGGATTCTGTTGTGCTGCGTACAACTGTCCGTGAGTGAACAATCCACCATTTGGCCTGGAGATCTTGGATTCATCATTTGTTGGAGTCAACAGCCGGTGTACTGCCTGCCAGCTCTGAGCTCCTCAGCCCCTACAGCTGAAAGAGTCAGGAAAAGCCTCCAGCTTGACGTGGAAAAGCCAGCTTGACGTTTGATCCAGGAACTTTGGACTTGCCAGCTTCTATAAGTGTATGAGCCATTTTCCTAAGATAAATCTTTCTATATATATATACATATATAAGCTTTACTGGTTTGGTTTCTCTAGAGAACGTAGTCTAACACACCTTCTTAGTCACAGGCCACCAGAGCAGTTGTCCCTGCAGCCCTTGATGACCAGGGTTGATCTTTAGGTCAGTTCTCAGGTCCCAACACCACTTGGAAGTATTTAGGCTGTTGGTCCCATCAGAGTAGCTGACAGTCCACAGCTCCGTCTCTGTTTTTGTTCAGGTTTTTCTACTAGTTGGTGCCTAATCCACTTCTGCACAGTTCCTTTCAAAGCTCAGAGCTCCAGGATTATCTTCTGTATCTCTGTCAATTGGTTTTACTTTTCTTTGTTGAAGAGGGTCTGTTCCACTTGTCTGCCTATTCCTCCATCTTACCGGAAGTCCCTGTGCCTAAGATTTTTGTGTGCTAACCAGACAAGTTGGTAGTTCAAACCACCAGCCCCTCTAGGGAAGGAAGATGGGGCAATCTACTTCCCTAAAGATTTACCACCTTGGAAACGCAATGGGGCTCAATATGAGTCGGAATCAACTCAATGGTGTGGGTTTGGTTTGGTTTTTAGGTTTTATATGCTACAGTTGAAATATCTTACTAATACCTTGAGGGGACAAAACTCTTCTAAATGTTAAAGTAAATAAGCAAATCCTCCTAAAATCTGATCAACACAAAATGGAAATGCTATCCCTGCATTATTTTCTCACAATTAACAATAACATAAGGAGACCTAGTGACAAAATGGTTAAGTCCTGGACTACTAACCAAAAGACTAGTGCTTCCAACACATCCAGCTGTGGCCAATGGATCTGCTACAGTAATGATTATAGCCTAGAAAACCCTAGGAGTTCTACTCTATCACACGGATCACTATGAACCGAAAATCAATTTGATGGCACCTTTGTCCTAACAACTTGGAAAAATACAACCATACTGTTGTTTTGACTATTATATCAAAATAGACAAACTAGTTTGGATTAGAGCACATGGATTATCAAAGTTCCTACTACATTCAACTTCTGAATTAATTTTATAATCACACACACACACACACACACACACACACAACCAAACCAAACAACCTACTGGCATGGAGTTCATTTCGTTGCATTACAACCCCCATAGGGTTTATAGGGTTTCCAGGGCTATAAATCTTTATGTAAGCAGACTGCCTCATCTTTCTCCTGCTGAGAGGCTGGTGGGTTCCAACTGCCAACTTTTTTTTTTATTATTATTTTAAACGCCCCCCAAAATTTAGGTTCTAGATTATGTGCATAACATTTTCAGATATTTCCAGTTAAAAATATATATATATCTTTAAAGCCTTATCCTGTGATACAACTTTTAAAAAACTGTTAATTGCTTGAGTAGATGAGAAAAAGGAAATGTTTTTCTTTTTAGGCTGAGAGGTAATTTTGTTTTCTTGATAAATAAGTAGTTTTGTTGGCCTCAGAAGAAACTAGGTGTGCTTTGGTTATAAATTCAGCTGTTTATTAACAGATTTCCTGAGAACAAAAGCATCTTTGGTGGAGGTTACGTCATAGGTTAATGAAGCTGAGTTACACAGTCAATTAACCAAAACGTCTGTGGTTCAAACCCACCAGCCACTCTGAGGAAGATGGGGCAGTTTGCTTCTGTAAAGATTTACAGCCTTGGAAACCCAATGGGGGTCGCTATGAGTCAGAATCAACTTAAGGTGGTGTTTTTTTTTTATTTATTTTGGTAGAAAAAAGTTGAACATTTCAAAATCTTACTAATTTTGTTAATATACAGATAGTAGCCCTAAAACATCATATTCCTCTGTGATTTAACTAGTTACAGTGGTAATAGCTGATAACCTCATTATTAGGAATCACTATGAAATGAAAATTCCCAAATACCTGTGTTCAAAGTTATAGAGATATTCATAAATCACTTCTAGAGCTCCATTAAAAAATTACAATAAATATGTTGAACTCCATCTTTAGGTTGGCCACAAATGTGGGTGAAGACAGTATGTTTTTTGTATTTTTATTATGCACATGTAACTCCTTTTGTTTCTGGCTTCCCAAATTATACCAAACAAGTATTCTCTTAGCTTCCACTTGCCCATTTAGTCTGAGTTAAGTATGTCAAATACTCTAAAAAAAAATATGTATTTTATAAATGGTATCCAATAATCAGAATCTGTGGATATTTTAAGGTGCACAAAGGTAAATGAGAGCACAAATGTTTGAGCATCTCAAATTGGGCAGATAAAACTATGAGGGGAATGTAGTTACCCCAGGATAATCAGAATGCATCTTCCTAGGGGATCTGATATATTACAATATTTTGAATGTGAAAGGTTTTTGTTTTGTAACAGATTATGGAATTAGAATGCAAATTTATATAAATATTTATGATAAAACACAAGATTAAGTTATTTTAATATCAGATTAAAGGAATTTTAAAAAGTAATGTTAGCAAAAAGTACCATGAAAAACAGAAAACCAAACTCACTGCCATTGAATTGATTCCAACTCATAGTGACCTCCATTGGGTTTCCAAGGCTGTAAATCTTTACAGAAGCAGACTACCTCATCTTTCTTTCTCAGAGCAACTGGAGGGTTTGAACCACTGACCTTTTGGTTAGCAGCCAAATGGCTTAACCACTACTCTACCAGAGCTCCTTGTGAACAATGCAAAGCACTATGCAAATTACAAATAATGACATCATCCTCATCATCAAGTTTCAGAATTATTGGCCTACAGGGAGTCAAACAGCCAGCCTCAAGCTGATCTTGTGAGATTTGTCTAGATCTAGGGACCCATTAATAATGTATGAATTCCTTCAAAAAGAATGGATTCTTAGATGTCTTCTGAACAAGCCATCCTCAAACCCAAAGTGTCAGCTCAAAAGACAAAATTCTGAATCTCATTATCGAAAAATTGTCAGATAAGTGTTCTAAAGTCTCCTAAAAATAATCAAACAAAGTAACCTATTACTGGGTATAGAGGGCTTGACCTAATTACTGTAACTGGGTCTTCTAATCCTTCTTTTCGTTTGATTTTTCTATTGATCTTGTATTACTTTAGTAGAATATTCCAAATGTCCTATTGACTGTAACTTATTTTAAAAATATTTACCCCAGTGAATCATATTTCTATTATTAACACAGATTTTCTCCTATACCAAAGCCAATGGGAGCTCTGGTAGTGTAGTGCCTAAGGCACTTGACTGCTAACCAGAAGGCTGGTGGTTCAAACCCACCAGCCCCTCCTCGGAAGGAAGGTTGGGCAATCTACTTCCATAGTGATATTGCCTCAGAAACCCAAGGAGGGGTCGCTATGAGTCGGGCCTGACTTGACGTCACATAACAACAGCAACAACACAAAGCCATCATCTGTTTATGAGCAGGGTGCTAACACACCTGAACCGAAGCAATTACAATTCCATTCCCATTTTCTGTTATAACAACCTAAGATATCTTAAATATCCCTATTATGTCTCACTGTGATTAACAAGAGATGGGCAATAATTAATTTATAAATTGGATTAACATTTCAGTTTTCATTGAGATAAATTATTGCATTTTATCTGACTCTAGTTAACCGTATTTCTCTTATCTTAGGAAAAAGAGATGCCTTGTGTTTTCCCAGTGCAGAGCATTACTTTGAATACACTGGATCTGTTTAACACACTTCTGAACATCTACTTTCTGCAATATAGTGACAATACTTAACATTAAAAAAAAAAAAGCCCCTGAGTGATGCAAACAGTTAAGAGCTAGACTGCTAGCCAAAAGGCTGATGGTTCAATCCTACCCAGAGGTGTCTCTGAAGACAGTTCTGATGATCTGCTTCTGAAAGGTCACAACCTTGAAAGCCCAATGGAGCAGTTCTACTCCTTACACATGGCGTTGCCATGAATCTGAGCCAACGTGATGGCAACTAGTAACAACACTCAAAGATTTCTGAGCCAGGCCCCCTTCTTAGCACATACTATTTGAAAGTCTATGTATTAACTCATTTACTCCTCACAAAAACCCTCTTCTTGTTGTTGTGTGCTGTCAAGTAAGCCCTGACTCATAGCGAGCCCTCCTTTGGTTTCTAAAGCAGTATCACTACAGAAGTAGATTGCCCAACCGTCCTTCCAAGGAGTGGCTGGTGGGTTTGAACCGCCAGCCTTTTGGTTAGCAGTCAAGTGCCTTAGGCACTATGCTACCAGAGCTCCTAAAAGCTCTCTTAGGTGGGTTTTATCCCTGTTTTACAAATGGGTTAAGTAACTTGCCCATAGTCTGGCAGTGTGGCTCGGATGTCTGTGCTCTTCCATAGTGTCTCTCCTATGCTCTAGTTAATGCTAGTCTAGAGTTCATGTGCTGGTTCCAAAAATTAAATGTATGCTCTTATATTCTCAGTGTTGGTTTTCATTGAAAAATAAGCTCTATGAAATCATGACATACTTTGTGAACTTTAGAGTTACATAAAAGATCAAGTAGCTTACTAAGCAGAAAAGCTATTGATATATTCATACTATCATAGGATCAAAATGACAGACAGTAAAATTTAACTCTTACCTCTTCTAATCTGAATAGTTTGGGAACAGACATCTATTTGCATATAATGAAGATGGCATTCTCCACAACTAAAAAGAAATGCTCCTTTACTGACCAGATGGAAAAGCCTTGTCCCTATGGACAATATAACTTTATTCTACCCCTATTGATTATGCTTAGAAGATAGCCTATATGAATTGTTGTTTGCCCAAATACTGTTAGTACAGAAATTGTACATTTAAGGCTTTAGACCATTTTCATCAGCTTCCTGTAGTCATAATGAAAAATACTTCAACTACCATCTTTGGTGAGCTCTTCTAAGTTTTTCAGCAGTGGAAAAGTACTGGGAATAGAAACGTACTCCCTTCATATTTCAGTTTGGAAATTGAAGTTCAGAAAGTCATAAAAGTTCAATTGAAGAAGGATTTATTAAGTGCCTATAGTGTGAATGATTCTCTATTACACACAATGAAATTTAGGCACAGAAGAGATACACAGTCTCTGACCTCAGGTACTTTATGATCTAATTTGTAATAATACAGATTAGAAACAGTGACTAACAATTTACATGTCAATGTTCAATTACTAGTGTCAACATTAGCGTTGCAGTTTAAGTAATCTAAAATAGCAGTCAGTCCTAAAATCACGTATCAAATGCATTTGGTATTGGAATCCACAGCACTTCAAACAGGATAATTAAATTCCATTGCAGGTAGAGTCACAAAGATACAATGAAATATTTAAGAGTGCTATTAACGATTTTTGCTGGTTTGGGTCTTCTGTTTTCTTCTTATTATTGTTCGAAGTCTCCGTAATACCAATTTATCAGACAAAAGCATGTCATCTTGTTGTTCGAGATAATCTAGTAAATTTTCAGTCCATTCAAGGGCAGCTTTATGACTAATAAGCTTTTCTGGATTCAGTTCTGTTTTTCTAGTTTTACTGGAAGGCTTTTGCTCAGCAGGCTTGGCCAGGTTCTCAGCACCTTCACAGTCAGTAAGCACCTGACAGTTTGAGTCATTACTTTGAGAGTCAAACCACTGATCAATATATTCAATGTCAGCATGTTCACAATCTTCTGTGTTCTGTAAAACCGTTGCTAAATTAGCTGCTAAAATGGCTCCTTCATCAATGTTTACACCTGAATTCTCTTCATTGCCTGGGAAAAGTTTTTTCCAGGCTTTGGTTATGGTACTTGATTTTACCATATTCCAAGCTCTTGATACTTCATAAATTGCATCCAACACTGTCAAGTTCTTCCAAAACATTTTTGGGTCAATTCCTTCATCCATGTATTTCTGGAGAAGTCCTGCTCGGTAGTATCTTTTTACTGTCGCTAGAATTCCCTGGCTCATAGGTTGAATTAGGCTTGTAACATTTGGTGGCAAGTATTTCACAGTTATTCTGCCATCATCTGAACTCAACACTTCTTCATTTGGATGTGCTGGGGGAAAATCCAAAAGCAGCACTGCTTTCTGTAAAAGACCCTTGGATTTCAAATGCTTTTGCACCTGTGGCACAAAGTATTTTTCAAACCACTGTTTGAAAACAGAATGTTCTATCCACGCACCCTTTTGACTGAAATAAGTTACAGGAAGGTTAGAAAGGTCAGTTCCTTTGAAGGCACGGGGCTTTTTTGCTTTCCCCACGACACAAAGATTAAGTTTGTGTACACCTGTGGCATTTGTACAACACATAATAATGATTCTCTCTCTGCTTGACCTGTACCCAGAAGTACTTTGCTCAGTTTCAAGAGCTAATGTCCTTGATGGTAGACATTTCCAGAACAATCCTGTTTGGTCAGCACCATAAATTTGCTCTGGTTGTAGATTCTCCTTCTCAACAAATTCCTGAAAGTTACCACAAAATTCACTGGCAGCAGTTTCATCTCCTTTTAATTTTGTTCCTTTACCAGCAGCCTTCGGAATACCATGGCGCTGCTTAAATCGAGTTAACCAGCCAGATGATGCATTAAAATCACCTTCCATTCCTAAAGCATCAAAAAAGAACTTGGCTTGTTTTGCACAAATTGTTCCGGACACTGGTATCCCATCTCTCTTCTGTTGGTTAAACCATTCTATCATAACTCTATCAAGCTCCTCATATGTTGATGATTTCATGGATTTACGTTTGGATACCCCACTTGTAGGATCTGAACTGTTCGCATAGTTTATAATCCTTTCTTTGTTCTTTTTAATATCACGAACTGTAGACTCACCAATTCCATACACCACAGAAAGTTTTTTGAAAGAGATGCCTTCCTCAAGTTTCTTAATGATATCAAGCTTGTCTTTAATTGTCAATACCACACGTTTTCGTTTCCCCAACATTTTAAGGGTCTAATATTTCGGCATTTACTAGAACAAGATATTTATGAACTTAATTTTTTAATACAAAGAGACTAGCAAATGGGGTCTTAAGGCCCCTCTCTTGCCCCTCAGGATCTGTATCAGTAGTATACTGGTCAATTTCCAGCAAGTCTAGGAGTCTCTTCACTTGCTATTTTAAAACAGCTAGGATCATTTTAAGGTCATAAAACCAGAAAGTCATAAAAAATTTAAGTAGGATTTATTAGTGTCAACAGTGTGCATGGTACTCTATTGCACACAATGAAATACGGGCATAGAAGAGACACAAAAACAGCTGCAACTGTTTTAAAACAATGACTAATTTCAGTTAACTGTTATCTTTTTTCTTTCTTCTTACTTAAAGGTCTTTTTATAAACTAGAATCTCACTGGAGGTTAGAAGTTTAACCAATACTGTTCTCTAAAACACTCCTGTCGAATACTCAATTCTCCTTATCACTGTAGGTGAGATGTTTTGCTAAAGCCACAAAATCTCAGGTGGGAATATTCTGGGATATGTGCTAGGAAATAAACAGCTTAATTCAAGAGGGGACTTACAGACTCAACATTCCACTTCCCTGACTACACTGTCTATCAGACAGTGCATGGTATGGAATACTGACTCTTCTAGGCAGATTTATAATTTATGGAGGTGAATGGTCATGAAAGTCAGCCAACCGAGCAAAGTGAGGGAGACAGAAATAAGCAGGTAAGGCAAAAGTGGTCAACCAGAAAATTCTGTACTTTAACAGGTCACAAACTTAAACCTAATGTATTTGGCTGCTGGAAAGGAGAAAGGTGGACATGAGATGGTGCCACATGATCAAAAAAGAAAGCATCCAAAAACTTCATTGGTGGCAATCAGGCCCCACTGCAGCAGCTACGAGGTGGAAGGCTCAGTGAAGATGGTGTTGCAATGATCCTGGTAAAAGATGATCCTCTATAAGCCAACAAAAGTTTTTCCTGTGGGGGCTGTGTAAGAACTCAGATCCTGCGACACCTGAAGGAAAATTTGAAAAACATTTATTTCAGTATCAGGGTCTGTGGCATTAACCACCCTTATCCTACAACAATATTAAGAAAATTAACGCCTCGTATTAATTTGATAGCTAAAAACATTACACATCATCTGGGATGACAGAGACCCAAAAACACACTGCCACGAAGTGGATTCAACTCATAGCCACCTCGTAGCGTTTCCAAGGCTGTACATCTTTACGGAAGTAGACCGCCTGGTCTAGCTTCCGCGAAGTGGATAATGGGTTCGAACATCCAACCTTTTAGTTAGCAACCTAATGCCTTAGCCACAGCACCACAGAGCTTCCTGGATGAAGAGAGAGGGACCTAAATTGCCTACCTCCTGAAATTAAGAGACCAGAGACAAGCCGTGTTAGCGAGGGCCTTTCCCCGAAGGGCGAGCTCCAGAGCGCGGGGCGTCTTTCCTCACGGGGAGGGAGCCCGGTTCCTAAACGCGGCGGCGACGAGGGTGTCACCGTCGTTAACAACGAGCGAGCAAGCGGCCGCCCGGGGCAGGGGACTCCAGCCCGCGAGCCGGTGCATCACTATCCGTCTGCCTGCACGGTGGCCAGACCTCAATGAGAGCAAATCGAGTCTCCAGAGGGCGGCTTACACTCGTGGCGCGGCGGTGGCGAGGGGCGGCAAGGGGTTCGCGTCGCCGCCGGAGCCGGAAGGCGGGGGATTAGGGAACACGCGCGCGCCCCCGCAAGAGCGTTATGCCGGCGAGGGGGCGGGGCCTGCGCGCGCGAGCGCGCGCTCGGCCGTGGGCGGGGACTCCGACGAGCGGGTTGGAGGGGCGTCGCGGCTGCTACGGTGTCTCTGGGAGCCGCGCGGGTCCCACTAATGGCCCAACTGCTCTGGGTTGCCGACTGCTTTGCCGGCCAGCAGGGGGCAGCACTAACTCACCTCGTCATAGCCCTTCTCCTGGTGGCGGGACTCTGCTGTGCGAAGCTTCCTCCTCTCCTAGGGGGAATAAAAATTGCATCCTTTGAGGGCTCGCGAGAAAACTACGAATCTTTGAGTGCCCGAAGCGGGCTGCGAATGGGGCAGAGCGAGCGCACGTGGAGGGTGTTTACAAACAGCCATAGCTGCTGCCGCGCACAGCCGGTGCCCGCGCTTTCCAGAGCCCCTTCCCTGCAGCCCCGAGCGTGTCGGCCCCCGGGGCTGCCAGCCGGGACCAGACAAACCGCAGCAAGGATCATGAGCCACGGTAGGAGCGAGCAGGCGGCTGCTGGCTGCGGGGAGGCAGGCTCATTTTGGGGACGTGAGTCACAGTAGGAACTGGTTGTTACACTCTGCAACAATCCCCCAAGCAAGCCCTGAGTGGGTGGGGCGCAGGAGGTGATGAAGCTGGGTGTGGGGTCTCCCCTTGCTAGTGTTGATGCTCGAGGCATAGGGGTGAGAGTTTAAGTCTCAGTCTTTGTAGAAACGGACGCTGTGCAAAACCAACTCCTGGGAGACGCGTGAACCTGTTATGAATTTCTTGTCGCCCCTATACTCCCCCTCCTAGTAATAAAGGAATTGAAGTTTGACAAAAACTCCTTTTATTTTATTCAAACAGATATACGAAAAATTTCTATTTTTTTTTTTTTTTTTTAATGGAGTGAATGTCAGCACCTGTGCATTAAAGACTCCTCCAAATGAACGGTATCTTGGGCTCCCGGTTCCCGAACTCTGCTCTCTGCAGAACCTCAGGAACCTTCCCGGGAGACAGGAGAGGCTGCGTCTGTTCCAGCACCTGATTGCCCAGCAAACAAGTCTTTCTTTCCCCCGCTTTTTCTTTCTTTTTCTCCTTCTCCTTTGGTATAATAATTTGAAGAATGGAAAAGGCTTTTGTTAAATTTCTCTAACATCTGTACATAAATACCTAACCGGTTTAACACAAAGTAGCATAGTAATTGATTCTTTATTTGACAAGGCTATGTTGTTGCTAGAGTGTTTCAGAAACTCGGAGAATGGAATCCACTTGATCATTCATACTGCAGAAAAGACTTGTTGAGTCTCAGCTTTCTAACTGTCAGGCTCTCCTGCCAAAGCTGCTGGAGTGTCCTCCTCAAATTTTCAGCCTTTCATTATCTGGCAGGATGGAAGTTCTTTGACTGGTCTCAAAATTGTGCTGCGAGACTATCAAGAAGAAACCCAAACCCACTACTGTTGAGTCTGATCCCACGTACAGTGACCCCTCCTTGAGTTTCCAAGGCAGTATCACTAGGGAAGTAGATTGCCCCATCTTTCTTCTCAGGAGTGCTTAGTGGGTTTGAACCGTCGGCCTTTGGTAAGCAGTCAAATGCCTTAGGCACTAGGCTACCAGAGCTCTCAGTGAGACTATAGTGGGTTTTAATGTTGTTGTTATGTACTCTCCAGTCGGACCACTCATAGCGACCCCTCCTTGGGTTTCCGAGGCAGTATCACTGCGGAAGTAGATTGCCCAGCCTTCCTTCCAAGGAGTGGCTGGTGGGTTTTAATAGGTACCTGTTTTCCCCATAGTTGAGTAGCCACCCCCACTCCTGTGCCAGCGCGCGTGCGCGCACCAATAGCTTCCAATTAACCAGTTCCTTTGGCACAGTCCTGGTAGTCTTTTGCATAAAGGACAACGAACAAACGTCATGCTAGTTTTATATCACTTTAAAGTTTCACTTTTTCCTAAAAATTTTGTAAGAAGTATGAAAACAGTTGTATCTGATGTGTTATTCTATATAATGAAAGAGAGTTGACATTTACCATCTGCCAACTGTGTAGAAATAAGGCAGCCTGTAACCAGATGTCAGCTGCCTGGTTTTCCTCCACACCCTCCAGGGGTCTGGTGGGGTCACTTTGTACCATGATTTTTAAACAATAATGAATCCTACCTTTTATCTCCATCCCCCAGAAACTCTGGGGTTTAATTTTCTCTCAGATACCACTTGTATCATTTCTGTTTTTTGCTGAATTCTTCAAATTGCTAGTGTCTTATCTCTTATAGCTGTTCCCTGTTCATCACCTTGTGTGAATTCAAATCTGGAACACAGCCCACAAGTTCCTTACTTCCTTAAAACACCACTTCACACAAGGCAGTTATATTTAGCAGACTTTACTAAGATGTTACACAAGGCAGTTGTGTCTTTCCAAAGATAGTTTTTTTGTTTTATTTTTCTAGCAGGCATGTACTTTGTTTTTTTCTAAAATTTCCCTGTGTCCCTCTTGCCTGTGCATTCCTGCCTCCCTACCTTTCTGCCTGTGCAAATGCTGCCTTTCTAATCTCCCACTAGCCCATACACTAGAGCATAACCTTGTGGAGGGGGATGTTAAAATAGAATGTTGGGCATCCTTGTTTTATTAAGAGCTCATTGATCACAGGGAACTTTATTACTCTCTGTTCTACCCGCTTGCTCACGTGGTGTCATTCTTCCCAGGTATTTTTATATCTCAGGGCTCCTTTTCTTCTCTCTCTTTTCCAACTGCTTGTGAAAATTTAAGATTCTTTTTACTTTATTATGCAGAGCAATTTTGTGCTTTCTTTCGTCTCCAACTGTCCCTTACCATTCCCTGTGGTGAATCAGTGTTTAATCAACAAAACAGACATTTCATTCCTTGGGGAATTCTGCTGCTGGTTTTTCTTTCTTTCTCCATATGGATAATCTCCCTTAATCCTCATAACAGTATTATGAGGTAGATGTTACTTCTATTTTATTTCCAGTATAACAAAGGCTAAAATATATATGAATCTGTCAAATAATAGGTCGCAGAATAGAGATTTTAAGTCCAGGTCATCTGACTTTAAAGTAGCGTACTCTGACCACCCTATCACAATGGGATATTTAACCCAAAGACATGAAAAGGGGGGAAAAGGGTATATTATGATTATCCTAACAGTTATTACAATTGTCATTGAATAGAATAGCATATATGATCTCAACCACCAAAAGGCATCCTTGTTTTATTAAGAGCTCATTGATCACAGGGAACTTTATTACTCTCTGTTCTACCCGCTTGCTCACGTGGTGTCATTCTTCCCAGGTATTTTTATATCTCAGGGCTCCTTTTCTAGTAGTGAGACATTCTAGTAGTGAGAACTCTGTAAGTATGCAGCAGCACAGATCATATATAGCATTTGATTCATTGGAATGAGGCTTCTCTAAAAATTATTCCAAATCACCCGAAAAAAGCTTATGTTTCTCATTGTTATAAACTCTAAATTTGCTTTCCTACTGAGACAGTATCACTGCAAGACATTATGTGGTCTCATTTTCAGTTGTGTTTTTTATGCATACTAGTTTTATAGTGGGAGCTCTGGTAGCATAATGTCTAAGGCATTTGACTGCTAACCAGAAGGCTGATGGTTCAAACCCACCAGTTACTCCTTGGAAGGAAGGTTGAACAATCTACTTCCGTAGTGATACTGCCTCAGAAACCGAAGGAGGGGTTGCTATGAGTCAGGTCAGACTCAACAGCACATAACAACAACAACAGTTTTATAGTAGGTAGGACAGAATAGAACTACCCCATAGGGTTTCCAAGGCTGTAATCTTTATAGAAGCAGACTGCCATATCTTTCTCCCATGGAGTATCTGGTGGGTTTCAGTTAGCAGCCAAGCACTTAACCACTGTACCACCAGGACTCCTTAGGACATCTCTAAAAAGAGTAAATTCTTAATTTTTAAAGATCTGTTTATATGATTTTATTTTGTTTGTTTTCCATTTGTTTTATTCTCTAATAGGAGCTCTAGTGGGGTAGTGTCTAAGGCAGTTGACTGCTAACCAGAAGGCTGGTGGTTCAAACCCACCAGCCACTCCTCAGAAAGAAGGTTGGGCAATCTACTTCTGTAGTGATACTGCCTTAGAAACCCAAGCAGGGCTAGCTATGAGTCAAATCCAACTTGGCAGCAGTGGGTTTTTATTCTCAAATGAGGATTTAATCCCAGATTTTTGTTTTATGATAACTGAATTACCTATGTCAATAAGCTTAAGATGAAATCATGAAATTCATGATCATGATACTGATATTCATGTGTATTAGATTTATTTAATATTATGTAGTATTTGTCTCTATTAATAATTGAAAAATATTTAGTAACAATTGAAAATCAATGATCTGCACAAAAATCATTTATTGTCACCTACCTGAAGGGACACAAAATACTGAGGGTAATTTTCCAGCAAAAATTAATTTATTTTCTTTTAGGGTGTATGTATGTATTAGAGCAAAGAGGATATGAAACTATTTTCATCAGTAAATTGAAAACTTACTCTTTGATGTCTCTTTCAGCTCCATATGGATAATCTCCCTTAATCCTCATTACAGGATTATGAGGTAGGTGTTGCTTCCTTTTAGCCTTAAGGCTAAAAAGTTGTGTATTGTTATTTTATTTAGTATTATAGACAAATTCCCAAATTATTAACTTTTAACATAAAAATTTTAATGTTGAATGGTAGAAATACATTTCTACTTGAAAATCTCTGGATGTAGGTGAAAGTTATATTACTCAGTGGAAAACCCTGGATTTTTTTTTTTTTTTCTTTTTAAGTTAGTAGCTTAAGATAGTATAAGATAGTGAGTTCTTAAGCTCTTGAGTCATAGAGATGCTCACTAGGGGACTTTTAAACTTACCTTGTTTCTGTTTCTTAGTTGCCTGATATCTGAATTTTCAGATGCTGGTAGTGTAAGCAAAGAAAAGAGAATGAGTTCCTAAATCCCAAGAAAAAAACAAATCCACTGCCATCGAGTTGATTCCAACTGATAGAGACCCTGTAGGGCAGCGTAGAACTAACCCATGGGGTTTCTAAGGCTGCAAATCTTAAAGAAGCAGACTGCCTCATCTTTCTCCTGTGAAGTAGCTTGTGGGTTCAATGACCTGACCTTTTGTCTAGCTGCTGAATGCCTTAACCACTATGCCACCAGACTTCCTCATGAGTTCCTGTCATTGTTTTTAGGTGCCGTTGAGTTGGTTCCAAGTCATAGCAACCCTGTGTATAATAGAATGAAACACTGCCCCTTCTTGGACCATCCTCATAATAGTTGCTGTGCTTGAATCCATCCTTCTAGCCACCGTATCAATCTATTTAATTGAGATTCTTCCCCTTTTACACTGACTTTGACGTTGACTTTACCGAGCATGATGTCCTTATCCAGGGACTGGTCTCTTCTGACAACATGACCAAAGTATGTGAGATAAAGCCTGGCCATTCTTGCTTCTAAGGAGCATTCCAACTGTACTTCTTCCAGGACAGATTTGTCAGTTCTTTTAGAAGTCCATGGAAGAGCATTCTTTGCTAACACCACAACTCAAAAGCATCAACTCTTCTTCGGTCTTCCTTATTCATTGTCCAGCTCTCATATGCATATGAGACTATTGAAAATACCATGGCTTGGGTTAGGCACAAGAAATCCCTGACAACTTCAGTCTTTTCTCCATTTATCCTATGTTGCTTACTGGTCTAGTTGTAAGAATTTTTGTTTTCTTTATGTTGAGGTGTAATCCATACTGAGGACTGTAGTCTTTGATCTTCATTAGTGCATGGTTTAAGTCTTCTTCACTTTCAGCAAACAAGATTATGTCTTCTACATATCACAGGTTGTTAATGAGTCTTCCTCAAGTCTTCAGGTTGTTTTCTTCTTGTGGTTCAGCTTCTGGGATTATTTGCTCAGCATACAGATTGAATAAGTATGGTGAAGGAATACAACCCTGACGCACACCTTCCTGGTTTTAAACATGCAGTATCTCCTTGTTATGTTTCAGTAATTGCCTCTTGGTCTATGTACAGGATTCTCATGAGCACAATTAAGTATTCTGGAATTCTCATTCTTCACAAAATTATCTGTGATTTTTAATGATCCACATAGTTGAATGCCTTTGCATGTAGTTGTTGTTGTTAAGTGCTGTCGAGTCGTTTCCAACTCATAGCGACCCCATGCACAGTGGAACGAAACACTGCCCGATCCCGCGCCAGCCCCACAATCCCTGCTATACTTGAGCCCATCATTGCAGCCACTGTGTCAATCCATCTCGTTGAAGGCCTCCCCCTCTTTCGTTGACCCTCCACCCTACCAAGCATGACATATGCCTTTGCATAGTTAATAAAATACAAGTAAACGTCCTTCTGATATTCTTTGCTTTCAGCCAAGGTCCATCTGACATTAGCAGTGATATTCCTCTTTCCATTTCCTCTTCTGAATCTGGGTTGAATTTCTGGCACTTCCCTGTCGATATTCTGCTACAACCATTTTTTAATTATCTTCTGCAAAATTTTACTTGTGTGTGAAATTACTGATATTGTTTGATAATTTCTGCCTTCTGTTGAATCACTTCTCTCTGGAGTGGGCACTTATATGGATCATTTCCAGTTAGTTAGCCAAGTAGCTGTCTTCCAAATTTCCTGGCATAAATGATTAAGCACCTCCAGTGTTGCATACGTTTGTTGAAACATCTCAGTGGATATTCTGTCAATCCTTGGAGCCTTGTTCATTGTTATTCTTGTTTGTTTTTTGCCAATTCCTCCGTCCACATTGGGCTTCTTCCTTCGGTGCCATTGATTCTTTATTATGTGCTACCTCCTGAAATGTTTGAACATCAACCAGTTCTTTTTGATACAGTGACTCTATTCCTTCTATCTTCTCTGATACTTTCTGTGTCGTTCAATATGTTGCCCATAACATCCTTTAATATCGCAACTTGAGGTGTAAATTTTTTTTCAATTCTTTCATCTTGTGAAAGGCCAATCATGTTCTTCCCTTTTGATTCTCTAATTCCAGGTCTTTGCACATTTCATTATAATACTTTACTTTGTCTTCTCAAGCTGTTTTTTAAATTCTATGCAACTCTTCTATTTCAACATTTTTCCCTTTTGTTTTAGCTGCTCTGCATTCATAAGCAACTTTCAGGGTCTCTTCTGACATCCATCTTGGTCTTTTCTTCCTTTCTTGTCTTTTTAATACCATTTTGCTTTTTTCAAAAATGCATGATGTTCTTGATGTCATCCCACACCTTGTCTGGTCTTCAGTCACTGATATTCTATAGTCAAATCTGTTCTTCATGTGGTCTCTAAATTCAGGTGGGATTTACTCAGGGTTATATTTTGGCTCTCATGGACTTGTTGTTTAATTTTCTTCAGCTTCAGTTTGAACATGTATATAAGCAATTGATGGTCTGTTCCACAGTTAGCTCCTAGCCTTGTTTTGACTGATGATATTGAGCTTCTCCATTACCTCTTTCCATAGATGTGGTTGACTTGATTCTATCTGTTGAGGTCCATGTTTATAGTCCTTGTTTATGTTGTTGAAAGAAGGTATTTGCAATGAATAAGTCATTGGTCTTACAAAATTCTATCATGTGATTTCCAGCATCATTTCTGTCACCAAGGCCTTATTTTCCAACTCCCAATGCTGCTTCTTTATTTCCAAATTTCACATTCCAATCACCAATAATTATCAATGCATCTTGATTTCATATTTGGTAATTTTCAGACTGCAGAAGTTGGTACAGATCTTCAGTTTCTTCATTTTTGTCTTTAGTAGTTGGTGCATAAGTTTGAATAATAGTATTAACTGGACTTCCTTGTAGATATATGATATTATCCTATGACTGACAGCACTGTACTTCAGGATAGATCTTGAAATGTTCTTTTTGACAATAAATGTGATGCCATTCCTCTTCAATTTGTCATTCCTGGCATAATATACCCTATGATTGTCTGATTCAGAATGGCTAATACCAGTCCATTTTAGCTCACTAATGTGTGGGATATTGATCTTTATGTGTTCCATTTCATTTTGACAACTTTAAATTTTTGTAAATTCATACATTCTACATTCTAATTATTAATGAATATTTACAGCTGTTTCTTCCCATTTTGAGCTGGGCCCCACCAGCAAATGAAGGTACTGAGAGCTTTACTCCATCCAAGTCATTAGAGTCTACTCTACTTTGAGGAGGCAACTCTTCCCCAGTTATATTTTTGAGTGCCTTCCAACCTGAGGGACTCAGATTCCAGCACTACATCAGACAGTTTCACTACTATTCCTAAGGTTTTCAGTGGCCAGTTTTTTCAGGAGTAGAGTGCCACATCCTTTTTCCCACTCTGTCTTAGTCTGGAAGCTCTGCTGAAACCTGTCCACTGTGGGTGACCCTGCTGGTATTTGAAATACTGGTGGCATAGCCTCCAGCCTCACACAACCCACCACAGTATGACAGATGCATGGTGGTGATGGATGAGTAGATATATCATGATGTAATTCTAACTTAGTGACATTTTCTTATGGTTGGGAAAGTCAGTTGTTAATGTTAAATGCTTCTAAAGAACAGTAATTCCTTCAGTGCCTTATGATACTATTTCTCAAACTCAGTTTTAGTCAGTTTTAGAACATTACACATACTGTTAGCAATCACTACCATTCCCTCATGCCCCCACTCACAGCCCTTGCCAACTGTTAATTTATTTTCTGTCTTTATGCATTTGACTGTTCTACACATTTCATAAAAATGGGATCATATAATATGTGGTCCTTTGTAACTGGCTTCTTTCATTTTGCATAATGTTTTCAAGGTTCATTATATGAGCTTTCATCCTTTCACTGCTGAATAATATTCCATCATCTGGATATACCAGAGTTTAGTTACCCATTCATCTGTTAGTGAGCATTTGAGTTGCTTCTACTGTTTGACTATTATAAATAAACTGCTGTGAACATCTATATACACATAAAAGTGTGGTCATTTTAAGAATTTTTCTTGGGTATGTATGTATACATAGAGTGGGTCATATGATAACTATGTTTAACCTTTTGAGGAAATGCAGTATTAGTTTATAAAGAGGCTGCACAATTTTTATCTTTCCACAATAACTGTGTGAGGGCACCAATTTCTACATATCCTGACCAACATGTGTTATTATCTGCATCTTTGATTATAGCATCCTAGCAGGTATAAAAGAGCTCTGGTGGTAGTGGTAAAGGCGTTTATCTGCTAATGAGAAGGTCAGCAGTCCAAACCCACCAGCTGCTCCACGGAAGAAAGATGAGGCAGTCTGCGACTGTGAAGATTTACTACCTTAAGCCAGTGGGGTTGCAGTGAGTCAGAGTTGACTTGATGGCAGTGAGTTTGGTTTTGGATTGGAGTGTGTGTGAAGTGGTATCTCATTGTGATTTTAGTTTGCATCTCCCAGATGGCCAATGTGGTCTAGAATTTTCGTTCACTTTTTTTTTAAGCCTTTCTGTTCCTGTCATAAAATACTCTCTATCTTTACTAACATTATCTAATATAGTGCCAGAAGATGAGTCCCTCAATCAGAAGGGACTCAAATTATGACTAGGAAAAAGCTGCCTCCTCAGAATAGAGCCAACATTAATGATGTGAATAGAATAAAGCTTTCGGGACCTCCATTTGCTGATGTGACATGACTCAAAATGAGAAGAAACAGCTGCAAACATCAATTAGTAATCGGAACATGGAATGTACTAAGTATGAATCTAGAAAAATTGGAAGTTGTCAAAAATGAAATGGAATGCATAAAGATTGATATCCTAGGCATTAATGAGCTGAAATGGACCAGTTTTGGCCATTTTGAATCAGACAACCCTATGATCAACTATGCCAGAAATGACAAATTGAAGAGGAATGGCATGGCATTCATCATCACAAAGAAACTTTCAAGATCAATGCTGAAGTACAGTACTGACAGTTATAGGATATTATCTATATGCCTATGAGAAAGACCAGTTAATAGTACTATTATTCAAATTTATACACCAACCACCAAGGCCAAAGATGAGGAACTTCAAGATTTTTACCAACTTCTGCAGTCTGAAATTGAAGAACATGCAATCAAGATGTGTTAATTATCACTGGTGATTGGGATGCAAAAGTTGGACAAAGAATAATCACTGGTAGTTGGAAAATATGGCCTTGGTGATAGGAATAACACTGGAGATTCCATGATAGAATTTTGCAAGACCAATGATTATTCATTGCAAATACCTTTTTTCAACAACACAAATGATAGATATGCACGTGGACTTCACCAGACAAAGCACACAGGAGTCAGATTGACTACGTCTGTGGCAAGAAGTGATGGAGAAACTCAGTATCTTCAGCCAAAACAAGGCCAGAAGCTGATTGTGGAACAGACCATCAACTGCTCATATGCAAGTTCAAGTTGAAGCTGAAGACAATTAAAAGAAGTCCACAAGACCCAAAATATGGCCTTGGTTATATCCTTCCTGAATTTGTTGTTAGGTGCTGTGGAGGCATCTCTGACTCATAGCCACCCTATGCACAGCAGAACCGCCTGGTCCTGTGCCAGCTCCATGATCCTTGCTTGCTTTACTTGAGCCCATTGCCGCAGCCACTGTGTCAATCCATCTCATTGAGGGCCTTCCCCTCTTTCGTCGACCCTCACCTTACCAAGCATGACATCCTTCTCCGGGGAATAGTGCCTTCTGACAGCATCACCAAAGTAGGTGAGATAAAGTCTGGCCATTCTCAATTCCAAGGAACACTTCGGCTGCACTTCCTTCAGGACAGATTTGTTAGATCTTTTAGCAGTCCAGGATACGTTCAGCATTCTTCACCAGTACCACAACTCAAAACATCAATTCTTCTTTGGTATTCCTTATTCATTGTCCAGCTCTCACATGCATATGAGGTGAATGAAAATATCATGTCTTGTGTCAGGTGCACCTTAGTCCTCAAGGAGACATCTTTGCTGTTCAGCACTTGAAAGAGGTCCTTTGTAGCTGACTTGTCCAGTGCTATACATCGTCTGATGTCCTGACTGCTGTTTGCATTGGTGTTGATTGTAGTACAAAGCAATGTGAATTCTTTGCCAACTTCAAAAAAAACCTTCTTTTCTCCATTTATCATGATACTGCTTATAGATCCAGCTGTGAGGATTTTTGTTTTCTTTATACTGAGATGTAATCCATACTACAGACTCTATTCTTCAGTCTTCATCAGCAAGTGCTTCAAGTCATCCTCATTTTCAGCAAGCAAAGTTGTGTGTGAGTGTATCGTAGGTTGTTAATGATTCTTTCTCCGATCTTGATACCATGCTCTTCTTTATATAATCCAGCTTCTCAGATTATTTGCTCAGCATACAGATTGAATAAGTATGGTGAAAAGATACAACCCTGATGCACTCCCTTCTGGATTTTAAACCATCCAGTGTTCCCTTGTTCTGTTTGAACAACAGCCTCCCAGTTGATGTACAGGTTCCTCATGAGTACAATTAAGTGTTCTGGAATTCCCTTTCTTCTCAATGTTATCCATAATGTATTATGATCCCCACAATCAGATGCCTTTGCATAGTCAATAAAACACAAGTAAACATCCTTCTGATATTATTTGCTTTGAGCCAAGATTCATCTAACATCAGCAGTGATATCCCTTGTTCTACGTCCTTCTCTGAATCCAGCTTGCACCTCTGGAAGTTCTCTGTCAATATACTGATTTTTGCATTATCTTTTTTTTTCTTTTAATTATCTTCAGTAAGATTTACTTGCCTGCAATATTAATGATATTGCTCGATAATGTTCCACATTCTGTGGGATCACCTTTCCTGAATTTAGAGACCATCTAAAGAATAGGTTTGATACATTGAACACCAGTGACAAAAAGCCAGAGGAATTGTGGGATTACATCAAGAAATCATCCATGAAGAAAGCAAAAGGTCATTAAAAATACAGGAAAGAAAGAAAAGACCAAAATAGATGTCAGAAGAGACTCTGAAACTTGCCCTTGAATGGAGAGTAATTAAAGCAAATGGAAGAGTCAACAGAATAAATGAACTGAACAGAAGATTTCAAAGAGCAACTTGAAAGACAAAGGTCAATTATAATGAAATGTACAAAAGTTGGAGTTAGAAAACCAAAAGGGAAGAACACACTCAGCATCTCTCAAGCTGAAAGAAGAGAAGAAATAATTCAAGCCTTGAATTGCAATATTGAAAGATTCCATGGGCAATAAGTTGAATGATGCAGGAAACATCAAAAGAAGATGGATGGAGTGAATACACAGAGTCACTACACCAAAAAGAATTGGTAGATGATCCTCCATTTCAGGAGATGGTGTGTTAGACTGGGTTCTCTAGAGAAGCAAAACGAGTAAAGCTTATATATATAGAGAAAGATAAAGTTATCTTAGGAAAATGGCTCACACACTTATAGAAGCTGGCAAGTCCAAAGTTCCTGGATCAAACATCAAGCTGGAGGCTTCTCCCGACTCTCGCAGCTGCAGGGGCTGAGGAGCTCAAGGTTGGCAGGCAGTATATGGGCTGTTGACTCCAACGAATGATGGATCCAAGATCTCCAGGCTGAATGGTGGATTGTTTGCTCACGGACAATTGTAAGCAGCACAATGGAATCCAGATCCACAGAAGAGTGTCTCTTTTCCCAGGATGTCCACAAATATACTGGAAGCAGGCCACACCCCTAGGGAAACTCCCTTTCAATGGATTGGCTGCTCAAAATATGTTCATCTGATCCCGTCATGGGAATAACCACATCACAATTGCTTAAACCACACAGAATTGTGGTCCAGCCAAATTGACACACAGCTCCAACACTCACAGATGGCATATGATCAAGAAAGAAGAAATCGAAGCTACAGACAAGGAATTGGTGAAAAACAAAGCTCCAGGAATTGATGGAATACCCATTCAGATATTTCAACAAATGGATGCTGCACTGGAGTCACTCATTCAGCTATGACAAGAGATTTGGAAGACACCTATCTGGCCAACTGACTGGAAGAGATCCATATTTGTACCCATTCCAAAGAAAGGTGATCCCACAAAATGTGGAAATTATCAAACAATATCATTAACATCACACTCAAGTAAAATCTTACTGAAGATAATTCAAAAATTGTTGAAACAGTATATTGACAGAGAACTTCTAGAAATGCAAGCTGGATTCAGAAGGGTACATGGAGCAAGGGATATCAATAGTGATGTCAGATGGATCTTGGCTCAAAGCAGAGAATACCAGAAAGATATTTACTTGTGTTTTATGGACTATGCAAAGGCATTCAATTGTGTGGATCATAACAAATTGTGGATAACATTGAGAAGAATGAGAATTTCAGAACATTTCATTGTACTCATGAGGAAGCTTTACATAGACCAGGAGGCTGTCGTTAGGACAAAACAAGGGAATACTGCATGGTTTAAAATCAGGAAGGGCGTGTGTCAGGGTTGTATCCTTTCACCATATTTATTCAATCTGTATGCTGAGCAAATAATCCAAGCAGCTGGACTATATGAAGAAAAACATGGCATCAGGGTTGGAGCTCATTAACAACCTGAGATATGCAGATGGCACAACTTTGCTTGCTGAAAGTGAGGATGACTTGGAACACTTACTGATGAAGATTAAAGACTACAGTGTACAGTATGGATTATACCTCAATATAAAGAAAACAAAAATCCTCAAAACCAGACCAGTCAGCAACATCACAATAGAAGGAGAAAAGACTGAAGTTGTCAAAGACTTCATATTACTTGGTTCTACAATCAATGCCAATGGAAGCAACAGGCAGGACATCAAAACACATATTGCATTGGGCAAATCTGTTGCAAAAGACTTCTTTAAAGCACTGAAGAGAAAAGATAGCTCCTTGAAGACTAAGATGCACCTAACCCACACCATGGCATTTTCAGTTGCCTCTTATGCTTGTGAGAACTGGACAGTGAACAGACAGTGAATAAGGAAGAGAGAAGAAGAGATGGTGCTTTCAAGTTGTGGTGTTGACAAAGAATGCTGAAAGTACCATGGACTGCCAGAAGAACTAACAAATCTGTCCTGGAAGACATGCAGCCAGAATGTTCCTTGGAAGCTAGAATGGTCCAACTTTGTCTCACCTACTTGGGTCATGTTGTCAGAAGGGAACAGTCTCTGGAGAAGGATGTCATGCATGGTAAAGTGGAAGGTCGGTGAGAGAAGAGAAGACCCTCAACAAGATGGATTGACATGGTGGCTGCAGTGATGGGCTCAGGTATAGTAGGGACCATGAGGCTGGCACAAGACTGGGTAGTGTTTTGTTCTGTTGTACATAAGGTTGCTATGAGTTGGGGACAACTCTACAGCACATAACAACAACATCTTTACTAACAGTTCCATTTTTTACTGTAAATTCTTAACATATTTATGATAGTTTTTTTTTTTAATTGTGGTGAAAATATACATGCTAAAACATTTACTAATACAGCTTCTTCATTTACAGTTCCACAACATTAACTACATTTTTTATTTGGTGCCACCATTATTGCTATCATTTTCCAAAATATTCTACCACCATTAACATAAATTCAGTGTTACCCAAACAAAAGCACTCTCTTTGCCCATCCCTCTCACCCTTGGTAACCATTAATAATTGTTGGTTTCTACATATTTGTTTGCTTCATAAAAGTGACATATACAGTATTTGTCCTTTTCTGACTGACTTATTTCACTCAGCATGTTTTCAAGGTTAATTCATGTTGTAGCATGGATCACTTGCCATTATTTCTCTTTACAGCTGCATAATATTCCATTGTATGTATTAAAAAACAAAGCAAAACAAAAACACTGCCTGTGGTAGTTAAGTTTGTGTGTCAACTTGGCTGGGCCTGGTTGAGTGGCTGGGCAGTGGTGGTAGTTATTCCCTATGATGAGACTGGCAATCAACTCCATGGTGGGATCTTCCACTAGCAGCTGAGTAGCTGCTTGTGGGATGTGGTCTGCTTCCTGTATATAAGGAGAAGGCTTGGGAATAGTCTCTAGCTTATGGCACGCTTGGGCCCTGCATGTGGCTGTTTCATTGTTCAGCAGCCTGCCATGCTCCACCTACCTTGGGACTTACAATGGACCTAAATTAATGGCCTGCTGTGTGGTTTGGTAACATCAGGACTGTGTCATTTTATTTGTTGACCTTGGGCTTGTTAGCCTCAGCAGCCAGTAGCTGCCTGAGTGAAGAGATGCCTCTCGCTTCAGTGGGCTGGGAGCAGGAGGCAGAGCTGAAGCCCAAGGTTGAGGGGCTTCCATACAGCCCCTAGAGCCTGGCACTCTGAACTTGGACTTAAAGCCTCCAAACTATGAGAGAGTAAACTCCTATTTGTTAAGACCATCCCATTTGTGATATATTCTTGTCAGAGCAGCACTAGGTAACCAGAACAATGTTTTTCGTGGTGTTACTAGTTTCTTTGTTCCATATACTTTTCTGTACTGAGCTCATTATGTTTGTGAATTGTTGTGGTGAAGTAAATTACATAGTGTGGTTTTTCTAGCCATAAGTCTTTGTAAACTCTATGGTGGAACTTGCCATAAGCAACTGAGTAGCTTCTGATTGTTAAAATTATCTACCTGGGGTATTTCTGTGGAAGCTGCAAGAAGTAATTTTCTGGGAAGTTTGCTCTCTCTCTCTCAAGTGTGTAGAACTCTGGTGTTGGGACTGGTTGGTTTGGGCCACTCTGTCAGGCTCAAAAGGAGCCCTTCTAGAGCCAGAAGGGGTCTCTCTGTCTGCTGGCTGGGAAAGACGTGCTGCTGACAGTAACATGCTCCTGAAAGACACAAGAAACACGTACTGCAGAGAGAGATTGATGCAAGAGACACACACTGCTGAGAGAGCAATGTGCTATGGAGACTGCCAGCTGCTGAGGGAGATGGCCAGCTGCGAGAGACTGAATGCATTTCTGAACTTGAATTGTAGACTGTTGCTTCCCTAATAAACTCCATAATCTTTGAGTTCTATGTGGCCACTGCAGTGAGTTATTGAACCCAACAGAGAGGTGCTGGGTGCTGTGGGAGGAATGGTTGGTGTCAGGGTTGGTGAAAGGACTGGAGGGAGGCAGCATGTCTGAGGTCACAATAATAGGCCTTGGTTTACTGAAGGTGATTCTGTCTTTCTCTTGTGGGGTTAGAGGAAGTCAGAAGATGTGGCCTCCCTGCCCCTTTGGCAATTGTATTATCATTTTCTTTGTTGCCATTGTTTTACTATTTGCTAAATATTTGTGTTTGTCCTCTTTTTTATTGTTATGTGAAGGTTTATCATTACCTTTTACCCAGTTATTTATAATTTTCTCCCTGAGTTTAGAACAGTACATTCTATCTTGCAACTCTTATGACTTCCTCATCATTTAGAAGTTTTGTAACTACACTATTTTCCCCCTCTTTTTGGTCTGTAATTGTCCTCATTTGCCAATTGATGTCTCTGGTTCCCTGCTTACAATCTTTTAAGCTTATTTTATTTTGGATATGTCCATAGCTGTGTAGGTTTCTGGGTTATGTCATCTTGTGTATTAATGGTCAGTTGTTAGTTGCTATTATTTTTTCTCTGTTCAAAGGACTCCCTTTAGTATCTCTAGTAAGGTTGGTGTGGTTTTAACAAATTCCCTTAATTTCTGCTTATCTGGAAATCTAATTTCACCATCATATTTGAGGGACAGTTTTGCCGGGTATATAATTCTTGATTGGAAATTTTTCTCTTTCAGGGTTTTATATATACCATCCCATTGCCTTCTTGCTTGCATGGTTTCTGCTGAGAAATCAGAGCTTATTCTTATTGGTTGCCCTTTGGAAGTAACTTTTCATTTTTCCCATGCTGCTTTCAGGATTCTCTCTTTGTCTTTGGTTTTGATGAGTTTGATGATGATATGTCTTGGTGATTTTCTTTTGGGGTCTATTCTGTTTGGGGTTCGTTGGACTTCCTGAATGGATATGTTCTCCTCTTTCATCATATCAGAGAAGTTCTCTTCTAACAAATCTTGGACAATTTTCTCAGTGGTTTTCTTTTTCTCTTCCTGTTCTGGAATTCTGATTACACATAAGTTATTCCTTTTAATGGCATCCCACATGAACTTTGTTGTTGTTGTTATGTGCTGTCGAGTCAGACCCGACTCATAGTGACCCCTCCTTGGGTTTCCGAGGCAGTATCACTATGGAAGTAGATTGCCCATCTTCTTTCCGAGGTGTGGCTGGTGGGTTTGACCCGCCAGCCTTCTGGTTAGTCGAGTGCCTTAGGCACTATACTACCAGAGTTCGTACATGAACCTTAGGCTTTCTTAATTTTGTTTTGATCTTTTTCTGATTGATCCCTTTCCAAAGAGGTATTCAGGTATTTGTCTTCAATCTCATTAATTCTGTCTTCCATTGATCCAATTCTACTCCTTTGCCTTTTCAATGTGTTATCTATTTCTGAAAATTTAGTATTCATCTTCTGGATTAGATAGATTTTGAATCATTTCTAATTTTTCATTTATTTTGTCATTTTGTTCTTGTGTTTTCTTTCAAAATTGTTCTAGGGTTTTGTCTGTATTTTCCTTAATTTTTTCAGTTTTTCTTGATCTGTCTCTTAATCCTTTGAAGATACATAAATATAATTCTTTTGAATTCCTTATCAGGTAGTTCCAATGCTGCTGTTTCTTCACGGATGTGTTCTGGGTCTGTATCCTCCTCCCTTGATTCTACCACTTTATCTTGTTTCTTTGTGTGGACTGTGATGGTCTGTTGTCCCCGAGGCATTGTGATGTTCTTGTATTTAGATCTCTATTAATTCTTAGTGAAAATCAGTTAAGGGTGAGTCAGGCTTTTCTTGGTGGTTGTTTATCATCAGCCAGTTGGTGGAAAAGAAAGTGGTGGCTCTCACCCAGTAGGTGAAGTTGCAGAAGGTGCAGTTGTGGTTGCGTTGTATGGGGACTGTTGCTGTCTTCCACTCAGATGAAAACGACAATTGAAAAACCATCAGAAAAGTAAAAGCAAGTGGACAAAAAACACACCACATAAACACACAGAAAAATCATTAGGTTGCCTTTTTGTTATGAAATATCATAATTGTGTTAAAGTATGTATTTGCCAGTTCCTATAAGCAGATCTGCTTCTACTGTTTTAGCTACTCTTCATTCAAGAGCAAGTTTCAGAGTCTCCTCTGACATCCATTTTGGTTTTGTCTTCCTTTGTTGTCTTTTTAATAATGTTTTTCTTTCTTCATGTATGATGTTCTTGATGTCATCCCACAATTCTGGATTTTGGTCATTGGTGTTCAATGTGTGAAATCTATTCTTGAGGTGGTCTCTAAATTCAGATGGGATATAATCAATGTTATATTTTGGCTTTCGTTGATTTGTTTAGTTTTCTTTAGGTTCATCTGCATATGTTGATCTGTTCCACAGTCAACTCTTGGCCTTGTTTTTGCTGAAGTTATCGAGCTTCTCCATCACCTCTTTCCACAGATGTAGTCAATCTTTTTCCTGTGTATTCCGTCTGGCAAGGTCAATGTGTATGGACCTTTATGTCCAGCCACCATTTATGTTGTTGAAAAAATCTATTTGCAATGAATAAGTTGTTGGTCTTGAAAAAGTCTATCATGCAATCTCCAATGTCTTTTCTATCACTGAGGCCATACTTTCCAACTACCAGTGTTTCTTCTTTGTTTCCAACTTTTGCATTCCTCTGGTAGCATAGTGCCTAAGGCACTTGACTGCTAACCAGAAGGCTGGCTAAATCCACCAGCCATTCCTCGGAAGGAAAATGGGGCAATCTACTTCCATAGTGATATTGCCTCAGAAACCCAAGGAGGGTCGCTATGAGTTGGGTCCGACTCGATGGCACATAACAACAACAACAAAAACATTACCAGTAATAATCAATATGTCTTGATCGCATGTTTATCAATTTCATACTGCAGAAGTTGGTAAAAATATTCAGTTTTCTCATCTTTATCTTTGGTGATTGGCGGATAAATTTTCGAATAATAGTAGTATTAACTGGTCTTTCTTGTAAGTGTATGGATATTATTCTATCAATGACAGCATCGCATTTCAGGATAGATCTTGAAACATTTTTTGTGGTGATGAATGCCATGCCATTCCTCTTCAATTTGTCATTCCTGGCATACTAGATCATATGGTTTTCTGAGTCAGAAAACCAGTCCATTTCAGTTCACTAATGCCTAGGATATCAATCTTTACCTGTTCCATTTCATGTTTGACAACTTACAATTTTCCTAGATTCACACTTTGTGCATTCCGTGTTCCAATTATTAATGGATGTTTGCACCTGATTCTTCACATTTTGAGTCATGCCACATCAACATATGGGAGCCCTGATATCTTTACTCCATTCATGTAATTAAGGTCAACCCTACTTTGAAGAGGCAGCTCTTCTCCAGTTGCATTTTGAGTGCCTTCCAACCTGAGGGGCTTATCTTTTGGCACTATATCTGACAATGTTTCAGGGCTATTCATCAAGTTTTCGAGTACTATATAAGACAGTGTTTTACTGATATTCATAAGATTTTCACTGGCCTAATCTTTGACAAGCCTCTTTTTTCTTGTTTCACTGATATTCATAAGATTTTCACTGGCCTAATCTTTGACAAGCCTCTTTTTTCTTCCCAGTCTTAGTCTGGAAGCTCTGCTAAAACCTGTCCATCTTGTGTGACTCTGCTGGTATTTGAAATACTGGTGACATAATCTCCAGCTACATACAAGCTGCCACAGTATGACGAACTGACAGACAAATGGTGGAATCTAGAACTACTTTTATTAATTACTGATCCTATTAAAGAACGTAACACGTGAATCTGTATGATGAACATAGGAGCTCTGGTAGGTTCAAACCTACTGGCCACTCCTCAGAAGGAAGGTTGGGCAATCTACTTCTGTAGTGATAACACCTTGGAAATCCAAGAAGGGGTCACTGTGAGTCGGGTCTGACTCGATGGCACATAACAACAACAACAACAACAACATGATGAGCATAGAGAAATATATCACAATGTTCTATTTAAAGCAAGGGGCTTTAAATAGAAAATTGAGAATTCTGCGCTGGACTTGATAAACAAGAAGGAACCATTTTATGTTCTTTAATGGGATGAGTAATTTGATAAAAGTAGTTCTAGATAAAAGAACATAAAATGGTTCCTTCTTGTTTATCAAGCCCAGCCCAGATTTCTCAGTCTGCTATTTAACTACCATTCCTTTTCATTGTGATGTATTTGTTTATGCTCATCACACAGATTCACTTTGGAGTGGCCTCTCCCTTCTCTACCATCTACATTAATGACTTCATCATAAATTAGCTCAACATCTGCCTTCTTGAAGCTCTAGCTACTGTCACTTTCTGCTTTCTAACCGCCAGCCTTCTGGTTAGCAGTCAAGTGCCTTAGGCACTATGCTATCAGAGTTCCTATGCTCAACATACGGTGGTGCAGTGGTTAAAGCATTGGGCTGCTAACCAGAAGCCACTCCATAGGAGAAAGATGAGGCAGTCTGCTTCTGCAAGGATTTACAGCCTTAGAAATCCTGTGGGGCAGTTCCACTTTCTCCTATAGGGGCACTATGAGTTGGAATTGACTCCATGACAGTGGTTTTGGATTTGGATTAAGAGATTGGTTCAGTCATTTCAAAATAAGGGCAAAAAGTATGACATTAAAGGGCAAGTAGAAGTTGTCTATAAGTCAGCTGTTTGTAGCCCAGGGACTTACTGTACATAACTAATAAATTATTGAGTGACTGACATCTGATATCCTGTTAGGCTAGACACCATTGGTTCTGGTCCAGATGGAGATACTCATTGAAAAAAACATAGAACTAAACTGAGGTAAAGACTGACTCAGTTTGCAGGGAACAGCCTCTAATGACCCATTTTTAGTGGACCGTACTAGTTCATGTTGTCGCTGTCACCCACCACATGGTCCCTGCTCCAGGACTATAAGTTTTTTTTCTACTTACTATTGCTGTTCTTCTCAAAACAACTGTTATTTTTCACTGAAGATAATTTGTCCTTTTTTGTCAGATAGCTCTTCTAGCTAACATCAGAAAGGTTGGCTCTGAAGCATTTTTAGCTGTTTGGAGCTTAGCAGATAACCTAGCTATATTAATTTCCTAGGGCTGCCATAAACTGGGTGACTTATCAGGCAAGAAATTTATTATTCCGCACTTCTGGAGTCTAGAAGTCCAAAAGCAGAGTATCGACCATGCTGATTCCTTCTAGCTTCTGTTGGTTTCCAAAAATCCTTGGCAGCGTTTGCTTACAGCTCTGCCTTTTATAATCTCTGTCTTTGTCATCATATGACCATGTGTCTCTCTGTTTCTTTTCTTGTTATAAGGACACTAATCATATTGGATTAGGGCCAACCCTATTCCAGTATTACCTCATGTTAACTGATATTTGTTGTTAGTTGCCATTGCGTTAATTTTGACTCATGGCGACGTTTTGTGTACACAGTAGTACTGCTCCATAGGGTTTTCAAGGCTGTAACCTTTCAGAAGATTGCCAGGTCTCTCTTCCAAGATACCTCTGGGTGGGTTTGAACTGAACCTTTCTGGCTAGTCATTGAGTACTTAGCCATTTGTACCTCCTTTTTGGTAACAATAACATCTTCAGACACCTTATTTCCAAACAAAGTCATTTCACAGGTACTACGGGTTAGGACTTCAACATACCTTTTTTGGGGACACAATTCATTCATAACATTGGTCCTTTTAGATCCCTTCATCAAGAAGCATTCCCGTTTGCCTAGTTGGAAGGTGGTTTTGAGAGACAGCACTCTAGAGATCTGACTATCAGTGGTGAAGTCACAACATTACATCATCCAAGATGTCCAGGAATCTTCATGAAATTAGAACATCCTTTGTCCTTCCATATTATTTCAGAACTTCTGGTAGTAGTCATGGAATTAACCCACCATAGTGGGCTATTCAAAAGAGCGCTTTAAAAATTTCCATTATCCTTTCTGGGGAAAAATAATAGCTCATATTTTACATCAAATAATCTTTTGGCTGTGGCTTATATATCTTAAGAGTCTTTGTAACTCGGTAGTCAGAAATAAATAATATGTATGACAGCTGAGAACCTTCCTGTACTTAATTGGGCTGGAATATCATTTGGGTCCTATTTGACATCAGGAAAAATATTATATTTTCAGAATCTAATTTTAGGCATATATGGAGATAATTGAAATAAACATTGTTTGAAGTGAAAAATAACTTTTAGTGCCTTTTGTTAAATGGCCTATTTCGAGTTTCTTTTTGCAAGTGAACTCTAGTCATCACAGAAAAGAATAACTAAGGATAAAAATTTGTTAGGCACAGGACTATTTTTATTTCATAATGGTGTAAAAGTAGTTAGGAAAATTAGGATTACTTCTTTAAAATTCTTATGTCATTGTAGATGATATTTTTACTCTATAGAGGGGAATGGTATTGATCACATTTATAGCTGTCACCAGCTACCTACTTTCTGGGATTTTGCCCTGTAAAAGCTGCTATTTCTACATAGGTCTCTTCTTGCTTTACCTACCCCACTCCTTCCACGGCTACTGCTTTTCACTTGGACTCTAAAAGCTGCCACTAATGGATACAAGTCCATTCATTCATCAGTCTAAAGCCTCTGGACCAGGTTTACTTGAAACTTGTGTATTTTAGTCCAGTCATTGGTTGGTAGATGCTGGGCAAATATCAAAGGTTTGGGTATGCAGTAAACTTCCATTTACCCAAAGCCATTAAAAATGCTAGGGGAAGGCATACCAAAATTGAGACAGTTAGTAAAGAACCCCAGCAATCAGGATTGTTCGGGAAGCTACTCCATTTTAACAGAAATGATGCTGATTATTGCATAATGGAATTCTGCAAGAGCAATGACTTACTCATTGGAAATACCTTTTTTCAAGAATACTAACAACAACAATAATGATGATGACTATACATGTGAACCTTACCAGATGAAACACACAGGAATCAGATTGACTACACATTTGTGGAAAGAGATAATGGAGAAGCTCTATATCATCAGTCAGGACAAGGTCACGGGTTGTCTGTGGAATAGACCATCAATTGTTCTTATACAAGTTAAAGTTGAAGCTGAAGAATATTAAAACAAGTCCACAAGATCCAAAGCAAAACTTCAAATATATCATGCCTAAATTTAGAGATCATATCAAGAATACATTTGATGTACTGAACATTGATGAGTGAAGACTAGAAAAGTTGTGGGATGACACCAATGAAACCATACATGAAGAAAGCAAAATCAAAACTAAACCCACTGACTTGGAGTCACTTCTGACTCAGTGACACTGTGGACAAAATAGAACAGCCCCATGGGCTTCCCAAGGCTGTAAGTCATTACAAAATCACACTGCCTCATCTTTCTCTCACAAGGTGGTTGGTGGGTCCTAACCACAGATCTTTTGGTTAGTAGCTGAATCCTTTGACCACTGTGCCAGTCATTAAAAAGACAGGAAAGAAAGAAAAGACCAAAATGAATTTCAGAATAGATTCTGAAACTTGCTCTTGACTGGAGAGTGAGTGAAATAAATGGAAGAAATGATGAGTAAAAGAACTGAAGAGAAGATTTCAAAGGGCAGTTTAAGAAGACAAAGTAAAGTATTATAATGAAATGTGCAAATATTTAGAGTTAGAAAATCAAAAGGGGAGACCACGCTTAGCATTTCTTAAACAGAAAGAACTGAAGAAAATATTCGAGCCTCAAGTTGCAGTATTGAGGGATTCTGTGGACAAAATACTGAATGATGCAGGAAGCATCAAAAGAAGATGGAAGGGAAACACAGAGTCACTGCACCAAAAAGAATTGGTCAATGTTCAGCCATTTCAAGATGCAGCATATGATCAAGAACCAATGATACTGAAGTGAGAAATCTAGGCTTCACTGAAGGCATTGACAAAAAATCATGCCTCCAAAATTGATAGAATATCAATTAAAATGCTTCAACAAATGGGCACAATGCTAGGAGTGCTCACTGGTCTATGCAATAAATTTGGAAGACAGCTACCTGGCCAACCAACTGGAAGAGACCCACATTCATGCTGTAGTAGTTAATGTTACGTGTCAACTTGGCTGGGCATGGTTTTGAGTGGCTGAGCTGCTGGATGTACTTATTCCCTATGGTGAAATTGGTAGTCATCTCCATGGTGGAATCTACAGGAGCAGCTGAGTCTTAGGGATGTGGTCTGCATCCGTATATAAGGGAAGTGTTGGGAAAGGTCTGCATCTTTTTGGCATGCTTAAATCCTGCATATAGCCGAGTCGTTCAGCAGTCTACCATGCTCTCTGTTAATGCTGAGACTCTTTATGGACTTGAATCAGTGGTCTGCCATGTGGTTTGGTAAAATTAGGACTATGCCATTTTTCTTGTTGACCTTGGCTTTGACAGCCTCAGCAGCCAGCAGCTGCCCAACTGAGGGAAGCCTCCAGCTTCAATGAGCTTGGAGCAAGAGGCAGACCTGAAGCCCAAGGTCAAGGGACTTTACCTAGCTCCTCGAGCTTGGCACTTTGAACTTGGACTTTTAGCCTCCCAAACTGTAAGAGAATAAACTCCTGTTTGTTAAATCCATCCCATTTGTGGTATTTCTGTTAGAGTGGCACCAGAGGTAACCAAAACACATGCCCATTCCAAGGAAAAGTGATCCAACAGAATATAACTCACTGCTGTTGAGTTGGATCTGACTCATAGCAAACCCTCCTTGGGTTTCTGAGGCAGTATCTCTATGGAAGTATGTTGTACAATCTTCCTTCCAAGGAGTGGCTGATGGGTTTGAACCACCAGCCTTCTTACCAGTCAAATGCCATGTTGTTGTTGTTGTTATTTGCCGTCGAGTCGGCCCCGACTCATAGCGACCCCTCCTTGGGTTTCCGAGGCAGTATCACTACGGAAGTAGGATTGCCCAACCTTCCTTCCGAGGAGTGGCTGGTGGGTTTGAACCGCCAGCCTTCTGGTTAGCAGTCAAGTGCCTTAGGCACTATGCTACCAGAGCTCCTAGTCAAATGCCATAGGCATTAAAAATTTTAATATCACATGTAAGCAACATTTTGCTCAAGATAATTAAAAATGACTGCAGCTGTACATAAACAGGGAATTTCTAGAAATTGAAGCCAAATTCAGAAGAGGACATAGAATGAATATCATGGCTGATGTCAGATGGCTCTTGGCAGAAAGCAGAGAACCAAAAAGGTGTTTACCTGTGTTTTATTGATTAGGTTCGGTTCTGTGGAGAAGCAACCAGTGAAATTTATCTCAGGGGGATTCATCTCAGAAAAATAGCTCACATAGCTGTAGAGTCTGGCAAGTCCCAAGTTTGTGGGTAAAATTCAAGGTGGAGGCTTTTCCTGACTCATGCAGTTGCAGGAGCTGATGAACCAAAGATCAGCATGCAATATAGCAGGCTGATGACTTCAACAGATGACATCCAAGATCAGCAGGTAAAATGGTGGATTACTGGTTCACACACTGTGAAAAAATGATCCCACTGGTTCAGCAGGCCAGTGGTTCAGCTCCAAAAATTGGATGATGATAAACTAGATGCAGGATCCAGATGCAACAGAAAGCCTGAGAATTTTCCCAAGAAATATATGTGTGTGCATATATACACACACACATATATATAT
>NW_006921896.1:1311026-1314331 GCF_000298275.1 Orycteropus afer afer
TGTTAAGTGTTGTTGAGTCATCTCTGACTCATAGCAGCCTTATGTACAACAGAACAAAACACTGCCAGGTCCTGTGCCAGCCTCACAATCCCTACTATACCTGAGCCTATTGCTGTTGTTGCTGTGTTCATCCATCTTGTTGAGGGCCTTCCCCTCTTTTGTTGACCCTCCACTTTCCCAAACATGACATTCTTCTCCAGAGAATGGTCCCTTCTAACAATATGACCAAAGTAGGTTAGACGAAGTCTGGCCATTTTCACTTCCAAGGAACATTCCAGCTATACTTCTTCCAGGACAGATTTGTTAGTTCTTTTAGCAGTCCATTGTACTTTCAGCATTCTTTGCCAGCAGCACAACTCAAAAGCATCAACTCTTCTTGAGTCCTCCTTATTCCTTGTCTAGCTCTCACATGCATGAAGCAATTGAAAATACCGTGGCTTGGGTTAGGCACATCTTAGTCTTCAAGGAGGTATCTTTGCTCTTCAGCACTTGAAAGAGGTCTTTTGCAACAGATTCGCCAAATGCAATACATCTTTTGATGTTTTGACTGCTGCTTCCATTGGCATTGATTGTGTTGGTGTTGTCATTATGTGCTGTCGAGTCAGACCCAACTCATAGTGACCCCTCCTTGGGTTTCTGAGGCAGTATCATTATGGAAGTAGATTGCCCAACCTTCCTTCTGAGGAGTGGCTGGTGAGTTTGAACCGCCAGCCTTCTGGTAGTAGTCAAGTGCCTTAGGCACTACACTACCAGAGAACCAAGTAATATGAAGTCATCGACAATTTTAATCTTTTCTCCATTCATTGTGATGCAGCTTATTGTTCCACTTGTGAGGTTTTTGTTTTCTTTATATTGAGGTGTAATCCATACTGCAGACTCTAGTCTTTAAATTTCATCAGTAAGTGTGTCAAGTCATCCTCACTTTCAGCAAGCAAATTGTGTTGTCATGTCATCAGTGTATCTCAGGTTGTCAGTGAGCCTTCCTCCAATCCTAATGCCACATTCTTCTTCATATAATCTGCTTCTTGGATTATTTTCTCTACATACAAATTGAATAAGTATGGTGAAATGATACAACGCTGACACACTCCCTCTCTGATTTTAAACCATGCAGTATGCACTTGTTCTGTTCTTGCCACAGATGTAGTTCTGTTCAAACAACAGCCTCCTGGTCTATGTACAGGTTCTTCATGAGTACAATTAAGTGTTCTGGAATTCCCATTCTTCTCAATGTTATCCATAAAATTTGTTATGATCCACACAATCGAATGCCTTTGCACAGTCAATAAAACCCAAGTAAAAATCTTTCTGGTATTCTTTGCTTTCAGCCAAGATCCATCTGACATCATCTGTGATATCCCTTGCTCCATGGTCCCCTTCTGAATCCAGCTTGCATTTCTGGAAGTTCTCTGTCAATATACTGCTTTTGAATTATCTTCAGTAAGATTTTACTTGAGTGTGATGTTAATGATATTGTTTGATAATTTCCACATTCTGTGGGATCACTGTTCTTTGGAATGAGTACAAATATTGATCTCTTCCAGTCAGTTGGCCAGGTAGCTGTCTTCCAGATCACTTAGTATTGCCTAGTGAGTGGCTCCAGTGAGGCATCCATTTGTTGAAACATCTCAGTGGGTATTCTGTCAATTCCTGGAGCCTTGTTTTTCACCAATCCCTTCAGTGCAGCTTTGGCTTCTTCCTTCAGTAACATTGGTTCTTGATCATGTACTAGTTCCTGAAATGGATGATCATCTACCAATTCTTTTTGGTGACTCTGTGTGTTCTGTCTTCTTTTGATGTTTCCTGTGTCATTCAACATATTGCCCATGTGTTGTTTTTGTTGTTATGTGCCATCGAGTCGGACCTGACTCATAGCGACCCCTCCTTGAGTTTCCAAGGCAGTATCACTATGGAAGTAGATTGCCCCATCTTCCTTCCGAGGAGTGGAATCTTTCAATATTGCAATTTGAGGCTTAAATTTTTTCCTCAGTTCTTTCACCTTGAGAAATGCTGAGCATGTTCTTCTTCCCTTTCAGTTTTGTAACTCCAACTTTTTGCACATTTCATTATAATAATTGACTTTTGTCTTCTCGAGCTGCTCTTTGAAATCATCTGTTCAGCTCTTTTATCCTGTTGATTCTTCTATCTGCTTTAGCTACTCTCCACTCAAGGGCAAGTTTCCGAGTCTCTTCCGACATTCATTTTGGTCTTTTCTTCCTTTCCTGTCTTTTTAGTGACCTCTTGCTTTCTTCATGGATGATGTCCTTGATGTCATCCCACAATTCCTCTGGTTTTCAGTCATTGGCGTTCAGTGCATCAAATCTATTCTTTAAATAGTCTCTAAATTCAAGAGGGATATAATCAAGGTCATATTTTGGTTTTTGTGGACTTCTTTTAATTGTCTTTAGCTTCAACTTGAACTTGCATATAAGCAGTTGATGGTCTGTTCCACAATCAGCTCCTGGCCTTGTTTTGGCTGAAGATACTGAGCTTCTCCATCACTTCTTGCCACAGATATAGTCAGTCTTATTCCTGTGTACTCTGTCTGGGAAGTCCACATTTATAGCCACTGTTTGTGTTGTTGAAAAAAGGTATTTGCAATGAATAAGTCATTGGTCTTGCAAAATTCTATCATACGATCTCCAGCATTATTTCTATCACCAGGGCCACATTTTCCAACAACTGGTGATTCTTCTTTGTTTCCAACTTTGGCATTCCAATCACCAGAGATAATCCACACATGTTGACTGCATGCTCAGTCAATTTCAGACTTCAGATCTTGGTAAAAATCTTCAATTTCGTCATCTTTGGCTTTCGTGATTGGTGCGTCATTTTGAATAATAGTAATATTAACTGATCTTCATCAGGTGTATGGATATTATCCTATCAATGACAGCATTGTACTTCAGAATAGATCTTGATACATTCTTTGTGGTGATGAGTGCCATGCCATTCTTCAATTTTTCATTCTCAGCATAGTAGATCTTAAGATTGTCTCATTCAAAATGGCCCAAACCAGTCCATTTTAGCTCACTAATGCCTAGGATATTGATCTTTATGCACTCTATTTCATTTTGAGAACTTCCAGTTTTCCTAGATTCATACTTTGTACATTCCATGTTCTGATTATTAATGAATGTTTGCAGCTGTTTCTTATCTTGAGATGTACCACATCAGCAAATGGGAGTCCTGAAAGCTTTACACTATCCACATCATTAAGGTCAGTTATACTCTGAAGAGGGAGCTCTGGTAGCATAGTGCCTAAGGCACTCGACTCCTAACCAGAAGGCTGGTGGTTCAAACCC
>NW_006921896.1:1319150-1324595 GCF_000298275.1 Orycteropus afer afer
ATCAATTGGCAAGTGAGGACAACTACAAACAAAAAGAGGGAAAAGACTGTGTAGTTACAGAACTTCTAAATGGTGAGGAAGTTAAGAGAGTTCCAAGATAGAATGGACTGTTCTAAACTTGGGGAGAAAATTATACATTATGCTGAGTGAAATAAGTCAATCACAAAAGGACAAATATTGTATTAGTCCGTTGTTGTAAAAGTTAAGGAAAGATTTATCTATAGAAGGAAATTTTCTTTGTTGGTACCAGGGGCGGAAGGGGAGGGGAGGACACACTGTTAAATAGATAGAGATAAGTATTGATTTGGGTGAAGAGAAGGGCAATGTACCAATGTGAGTGACCAATATGGCAGCATTGAGGATGAGAAAGACATAGAGAGCTACATGGGAGGTACAGACAACAAAGATGAACCCTTTTGCTCATACAGTACTGCATTGTCAGTGAAGGCAAATATGGGTTTATGGCTAGATAGATGGGTGGACAGGCTGAACTATTAGGTATGTCTATGAAATGGGGAGCGTATCCAAGAACATGTATTGGATTGGCAGACAATGGTCCTATAAGTTTATGTGAATGATCAGAATTCCCAGGTGTACAGTAGAGCTGACAAGGGGCAAGGGTGTTGTCACTGGTTGGTCACAGCCAGCTACCCAGAGGGACTGAGTAGTTGAACCTGTGGGCTTGGGACCATAGTCGCAGAGGACATCAAGCTCAATTGGCATAACATACTATATAAAACATTGTTACACCTCCTACTTTGGCAAGTAGCGAGTGGGATCTTAAAAGCTAGCAAGCTGCCATCTAGATGCAGTGATGGGTCTCTCCTCTTCCAGAGCAAAGAAGAATGAATAAAACCAAAAATTCATGAGAAGAATTAGTCCTAGTGACTGGTACACCATCCGATCTGCAGCCTATACAACTATGAGACCAGATGAACTAGATGGTGCCCGGCTACCACTGTCATCCACTTGGAAGGGGATCTATGTAGGAGATCCTTGACAGAGAGGGAGAACAATGTGGAACAAAACTCAACATCATTCGGAGAAAAAACAAAAAGGGGGGGGGACCAGGTTTGCTGGTCCGATAGAGGCTGGTGGAACTGAGACTATGGCCCCTAGCTGCCCTTCAAGTCTGAAATTGAACCGACACTCTTGGTTTCCAGCCAAACAAAAGACAGGCATATGAGTTGAACATTTACCTCAGGTAGATATACTCCTTGGAGAGAACAATCATGGGAGAAAGAAGGGCTGCTTATGCACAGGGAGACAACTCAGGGGGCAGGAGTGCATGGAGAGATGGACACTGGGAAGAGGTAACTATGGGGAGGAAGTGGGAGGGGAGCTGTTGCATTGTGGTAAACTGTGGTTAATGTCATGAGACAAAGTGTATGTGAACTGCTGTATGGAAAGTGAATTTGGTCTGTAAATCTTCACTGAAATCACAAGTAAAAAAAAGAAAAAGAAAAATAACTGTGCTATGAAGATGACACAACATTTCTTATTGAAAGTGAAGATGACTTGAACCATTTACTGTTTGATAAAGATTAAAGACACAGCCTCTAGTATGAATTACATTTCAACATAAAGAAAATGAAAATCTTTACAATAAGCAACGTTATGATAAGTGATGAAGAAAAATGAAGTTGTCAAGGATTTCATCCTTCTTGGATCAACAATCGATGTCCATAGAAGAAGAAGTCAGAAATATTGGATTGGGCAAATCTGCTACAAAAGACCACTTCAAAGTGCTACAAAACAAAGATGACACTTGAGAAGTAAGGTGTGCCTGGCCCAAGCTATGGTATTTTCAGTCACTTCATATATACATGAAAATAGGACTATGAAGAAAGAAGGCAAAAGAAGAATTTAAATTATATTGTTGATGAGAAGACTATTGAAAGTACTCTCAACTGCCAGAAGAAGAAACAAATCTGTCTTGGAAGAAGTACAAGCAGAATGCACCTTGGCTTGAGGATTGTGAGACTTCATCTCAGTTACTTTGGATATGTTATCGGGAGGGACCAATCCCTAGAGAAGGACATCAGGCTTCCTGGAGGGTCAGCTTAGAAAAGGAATTAACCAAGTGAGATAGATTGACACAGAGGCTGCAAAAATTAAGCTCAAGCATCCTACTATTTTGAGGATGGCATAGGACCATACAAAGTTTTGTTCTATATGTTGCCGTGAATAAGAGCGGACTCACAGCACCTAAGAACACCAATAGCAACAAAACCATACCACAATCTGACTTTATCATAACACAATCTGTTTTTTTTTTTTTTTTAATTTCCATCACCTCAAAAGAAACTTGCAGTCATTCCCTGGTACCATCTTCAACCCTAGACAACCACTATTCTACTTTATTTATCTTTCGATTTGTCATTTCAGATCATTTCATGTTAAGTGAAATTGTATAATATGTTGGATTTTTGCATGTGTTACTGACTTTATCACGGAGTTTCATCTATATTGTAGCATAGCAATACTTCATTACTTTTTGTTGCTGTATTGATTGCATCAATAATACAGTTTTGCTTTTCCATTCATTAGTTGATGGGCATTTGGATGATACCCTCTTTTTTGCCATTATGAATAATTCTGATAGGAACATTCATATGAACATATATTTTCATTTTCCTCAGGAGTGGAGGGAGCTCTGGTGGCATAGTACATAAGGCATTTGACTGCTAACCAGAAAGCTGGCGGTTCAAACCACCAGCTACTCTCCTTGAAAGGAAGGTTGGGCAATTTACTTTCATAGTGATACTGCCTCGGAAACCCAAGGAGGGGTCGCTATGAGTAGGATCTCACTCGATGGCAGTGAATTTGGTTTTGTTTATTTAGGAGTGGAATTGCTGAATCATATTATAACATTATGCTTAACATTTCATGAAACTACCAACCTATTTTCCAAAGTAGCTTCATTGTTTTACATTATCACCAGCAGGCCTGAAGAGTTCCAGTTTCTTCACATCTCTTATTTGTGTTTTTAATTATTCTCTTGTTGGTATGAATTAGAATCTCATTGCGGGTTTAATTTTCATTTTGCTATTGATGATTCCCTATTGATAACTATTGATTATGAGCATTTTATTGTGTGTGTCTACTGGCTATTCATGTATCTTCCTTAGAAAATATCTATTCAAATCTTTTGCACATTTTTAATTGAGTTATTTGTTTCACAGTTTTACATATATATATGTATGTATATTTTACAACTCAAAAATAATATATAATAATGGATTGCACGTATTTTTTCCTAGTCTTTAACTTGCCTTTCTTACTTTCTTAATGGTATCTTTTGAAGAGCTAAAGCTTTTAATTTTGATGAAGACTGATTTACCAATTTTTTTGTTTTGTTTTATCTCTTTTTCTTTTAGTGCCATGTCTTAAGAACTTTTGCCTAACCCAAGATTAGAAAGATTAATTCTATGAATTTTTCTAATAGTTTTTTTATTTAGCTTTTACATCTAGATCTTTAATCCATTTGGAGTTATTTTTTTTGTGTGTACGGTGTGAAGTAATTATCTAAATTCACCTTGTTATAATTGTATACATAATCGTCCCAGCATTATTTCTTGAAAAAAAACTATCCTTTCCTAATTTTATTGTCTTATCATATTTGTGAAAAATCATTTGACCATAAATATATGGTTTATTTCTGAGCTCTTAATTCTATTCAATATATCGACAGTTTATCTATATGTGAATTCTTATTCCAATGCCAAACTCTCTTGATTTCTGTGGCTCTGGATCAAGTTTTAAACAATCTGGAAATGTAAGTCTTCCAACATTTTTCTTCTATTTCAAAATTATTTTAAGGGCACTTGAATGTGAATTTGAGGTTCAGCTTGTGAATTTTTGCAGGAAAAAAAACTGAGATTTTGATAGGTATTGTATTGAATCTGTAGATCAGTAACATAAGTTCTTAAAAATGGTAAACATACATAAAAGGCACACACATAAACATGTTTAAAAAATGTAGACCAGTCTCATTATGGATATGCTTAAAATGTGGCTACAATTTTAGCAATGCAAAATCAAGTTTATTTTAAATAAAATATAGTAAGTAGTATTTATCTTAGGAATGCATAAATAAAACGCTATTAGGAAGTATACTAATTAAATTCATCAGAATATAGAAAACAATCTCAGTAAATGCCAAAAAATGTTTAAACTTATAAAACTAGAGTAGAGTATTCTATGGCAAGAATTTATAGAGGAATAATACAATTCAAAGAAAATCTATCTTAAATAAACATTTTTTATTTTTACTGATGAAATAATAGAAGTAATTCCATTAAATTTGGAAAAAAAACAAAAATAACCATATTAAAATTTTCAATATAGTCCTAGAAGTTCTGCCTATCACCAGGATACCTAAAACAAATTGTATATGTATGTTTGAATATATACACATATACCAGCATGCATGCACACGTGCACACACACACACACACACACATGTCTGTATTATGTTTCCAATACTATATTAGAAATAGCAACAAGAGTTGCAATGATAATCTTCACTTGAAGGCAATGTGATTAGAAATTTAGGTAAGTCAGAATCATTTTTAAACACATACACATATATAAATTATTATTAAAGGAGCTCAGTAGAGTGACTATATATAAAAAATAAAATTTATTAATAAATTACATTGTTCTGCTAGCTGATTTAAATATATATGGGAAATAGAAAGGACCATTGCATTGTCAGTTATTAAAATCAGAAAATACCCTGTATTAACAGGAAAAATGAGATCTATGTGAAGAAAACTATAAAATGTTAGCAATGAAAATTATTTTTAAACTGAAATTAGATATTACAGAGATGTAGAATAGATTAGTGGTTGCCAGGGATTAGGACTTTTGGATGGGGAGAGTGTGGGAGTGACTATAAGGGTATGAGGGTATCTTGTGGTAAAGCAATTATTGGTAAGAAAGCATTGCATTAATAATTATAATGCTTTAACTTAAATATACCTATGTCTAGTAATTCCAACATACTTTGTAGTTATTCTAGTGATTATTACTAGTGCAATTTAAGTTTTTAAAAGTTGAGTCAAATAGAACTTCACATATAACATCAGTCAGCATACTATAAGTGTGCCAAACAACAACAACAAAAAAAACAAACTCACTGCCATTGAGTCAGTTCCAACTTATAGTGACCCCATTGGGTTTCCGAGGCTGTAAATCTTTATGGAAGTAGTTTGCCCCATCGTTCTGTGGAGTGGCTGATATGTTTGATCTGCTAACCTTCTGGTTAGCAGCTTTTATATATATATATATGGCGCTCTGGTAGCATAGTGCCTAAGGCACTTGACTGCTAACCAGAAGGCTGGTGGTTCAAACCCACCGGCCACTCCTTCGAAGGAAGATGGGGCAATATACTTCCATAGTGATACTGCCTCAGAAACCCAAGGAGGGGTTGCTATGAGT
>NW_006921896.1:1324695-1328222 GCF_000298275.1 Orycteropus afer afer
CTAACCAGAAGGCTGGTGATTCAAACCCACCAGCTACTCCTCAGAAGGAAGATTGGGCAATCTACTTCCATAGTGATACTGCCTCAGAAAACCAAGGAGGGGTCGCTATGAGTCGGATCCAAAAGGCAGTGAGTTTGGTTTTATACACACACATACATAAAAGACTAGACAGAAAACGTAATAATAAAAATAAAAATAGGACAGTATCCTTTATTCTTCTGCTTTTTTTAAAAATAAAATAAATATTTTAATTATCAGTTCAAATATTTGGAAATTTTATAATCTACCAAATGTCCTGACACAGCATAAAGAATATACGTTCTTGAAAGATCAGCTAGAAGCAAATTTTCTAGGCTGCAAATCACATGTGCAGAATTATGAATGTCTAAAAGTTTGTTGTTTAATTACCAGTGTTGTGTTGGAAATGACTCAATGGTAGTGAGTTTCATTTGTTTTGTTTTTTGGTGAGTTAAATAAGTAAAAAGTATTTAGAAGCAGTAACAGCTATATAAAAATATTTTCATTTACAACAATTATGATAAAATGAGAAGGAAGGAAAGGAAAATTTGGTCAAATGTAGATGATTTTTTTGGGCAATGGTAGTGAAAACTGCTTCAGTAAAATAAGGAATATGCCTGTATTTAAACCTGCATGTGAATGTGTGAATTTCTCTTAGAGTTGAGTAATGAATGACAAAGGAAGTTTGTGTTGTCTCTTAAAGTTCTGTTAATGAATAGCACCAAACAACAGGCAGTTTTCTGAACTGAGTATGTCTGTGTGTGATACCTAACAAGTCAGGTTTAAGAAAAAGATGTCAGTGACTTAAAACCCGTGTCATGTGACTCCCTCTGCTTGCCAATACTAGATGCTGTGGATCAAATTTCACCTCCAGGCAGTCATCCCAGCCATGTGGGTTTACCCGAAAGAGAAGCAAAACCTCGCTTCCTAAAATGTTAGGAAATACTCTCTGCTTTTTGGGCTTTTGGATTGTTAACTGTTTTAAATCAAAGCATATCCACTGACTGGAATTTTAGTATTTTGCTGTCATTTTAATGCCTTCGTCTGGTCCTCATTAGTTTTTCCAGACACTTCCTGAGAGAATGGGGGCAGGAGCTCTAGCCATTTGTGTAAGTACAGGCCTTCTTTCATCTTCTGTGAGTACAGAGGCCTTTGCCTTCCTTTTCTTGATGAGATGTTTGAATAACTTTGTTTTCCTTTCCAGGAAGTGAGGGAAGATTTGCTACTTAAATTTGTATCTATTCAAATGGATATTAAACTGTATTTTGGGTGGCATTCAGGATTTGTATCCTTCTTCCTTTCAAAAAAGGTGAAGGAATATGCAGGCTAAGTATTTGGTTAAGTCAACTTTGCTTAATATACAGCAGTCTCAAATGCTTTTATACATTCTTGTTCTTAAAGAGTTAAATATCAAATTTGAATTGCAGTTAAAAATCTTGTAGCTAGATCAAGAAAGAATTAATGTATTCATTAATTTATTACCTCTGAGTATGTATATGACATTTTGCTATTTTCCATTCTTTACTTAGTAATTCTGCAATTTCTGCTTTAGCATGGTTGCTGAAAGTGATTGTGAGAAAACTATGTTGGTAAATATTTGTGAATTCTTATTCAGTGTAAACACTTCTGGTTCTTAAAATACAGTGGGATCAATGAGTAACATCAGTTTAAAATAAGTGGGAAATGTGTATTTTTCTAGGACAGAAATTTATGAATTTCATAAATAAATCTGTTAGTGCTTGGATCTAACCTTTTGCAGTGATCAGATATTCTTGATTTTATACTATACAGAATACTGTACTTTAAAATTTTATTTCACTATAGAGAAAATGCATATATATAGACATATATATGTATGTATGTTGTTATTATTTTTAGGCCATCAAGTTGGTTCCTACTCATAGTGACCCTATGTACAGCAGGATGAAACTGCCCAATTTATTTTCAAATTGCTGTTTTATTCCAAAAGGGCTTAATATTGCCTTTCCTTTGTCCTTAGAGATACCAAATGATAAATATTGTGTTCTTTATTATCAACTTAATGGTTGCTTTTTTTTTTTTTTAATTACATGTAGGTTAGATGTACTTACTTATTTAAGTTTCAGAAAGAATTGAAATATATTATAGGTTGTGACATTATCCTGGAAGTATACCATCTACAAAAATATCTGTGCAATTCTTGACATACAGGCCCTGAATGGTCACCAGATGGTATACTAGCTCCACAGGTTGAATTTTCTTAATAAAAACTGCAGCTTGATTCTCTCATTTCCGTGTTTGGAACTTTTCAGCATCCTGCATGTCAGTTTGTCTGTGTACCTGTCTGTCCCCCTCTCCTTTCTTATAGCCCCAAAGCTTATAGCATCCTAGCTCCAGTAGGCTGGGAGCAGGAGGCAGAGCTGGACCCCAAGGTTGAGGGGCTTTCACCCAGCCCCTGGAGCCTGGCACTTTGAACTAGTAATTAAAGTCTCCAAATTGTAGGAGAATAAACTTCTGTTTGTTAAGGCCATCCCATTTGTGGTATATATTCTTGTCAGAGCGGCAGCTGGTAACCAGAACACAGGTAGTTATTTTTCTACTGAAGAGCTCTGGTGGCACAGTAGTTATGCACTTGGCTGTTAACCAACCTAAAGGTGGGCAGTTTGAACTCATCAGCCACTCTGTAAGAAAAAGGTGAAGCAGTCTGCTTCTATAAAGATTTACAACCTTTATGAAGAAATATTCACGATCATTAGGTATTAGATGCAAATCAAAACAATGAGATACCATCTTGCTCCAGCACTAGTAGCAAACTTCAGCAAGACAATAACAAATGCTGGGGAGGATGTGGAGAGATTGGGACTTTCATACACTGCTGGTGGGACTGTAAAATGGTACAACTATTGTGGAAAGCAGTATGGCGATTCCTTCAAAAGTTGGAATTAGAAATACCATTTGACCAGCTATTCCATTACTAGATATATATCCTAAAGAAGTGACAGCTATGACAAGAACAGACATATGCACACCCATGTTCGTTGCGGCACTATTTGCAATACCCAAAAGATGGAAACAATCTAGGTGGCTATCAGCTGAGGAATGGATATCCAAATTATGGTACATACACACAATGGAATACTGTGCAACCCTAAAGAATAATGTAGAATCTGCAAAACACCACATAACGTGGATGAACTTGGAGGAATTACGCTGAGTGAAATAAGTCAATCACAAAAAATACAAATACTGTATTAGTCCATTATTGTAAAAGTCAAAGAAATGCTTATCTCTGGAAGGACAGTTTTCTTTGTTGGTTACCAGGGGTGGGAGGTGAGGGTAGAGAATACGGTTAGATAGATAGAGATAAGTTTTGATTTGGGTGAAGAGAAAGGCTGTACCAAATGTGATTGATCAGTATAGTGGCATTGAGGAAGAGAAGGACATAGAGAGGTACATGGGAAGTACAGACAACAAAGATGAACCCTTTTGCACATATAGTACGACGTGGTCAGTGAAGGCAAACACAGGTA
>NW_006921896.1:1329102-1362138 GCF_000298275.1 Orycteropus afer afer
GGTACACTCCTTGGAGAGAACAATCATGGGAGAAAGAAGGGCTGCTTATGCACAGGGAGATAGCTCAGGGGGCAGGAATGCATGGAGGGGTGGACACAGGGAAGAGGTAACTTTTGGGAGGAAGTGGGAGGGGAGATGTTGCATTGTGGTAAATTGTAGTCAATGTCATGAGATAAAGTGTATGTGAACTGCTGTATGGAAAGTGTATTTGCTCTGTAAATCTTCACCCAAATCACAATAAAAAGAAAAAAAAATACAGTAAATTAGCCCTTAAAAAAAAAAAAAAAAAAGAAACTAGCTCTTGTAGAGTTTTGGTGTAGCATTGAAGAAGAATATCTTCAGGGGCTATTTTTTCCAGTTATGTATCAATGAGAGGCCAGATTTTCTTTATATACTTCAACCAAAACAATTTGTAACTGTTAGAGCTCCGTCAGCATTCAATGACCACGCCACATGCCAGGGTACCGGACAGGAGATTTTATTTAAAGAGGCGAAAGGGTGCCTGCGCCGAGGCAGGACAGAAGAAGAAGAAGAAGAAGAGGAGGAGGAAGAGGAAGAAGAAGAAGAGGAAGAGAGTGAGCAGGGGAGAGGGCGGTCTTATATAGACCAGGGGGTTAGGATGTTGTACGTCAGAGCTGGGGGAAGGGGTCTTAACCTATCAGAAGCTATGTTGCCTTTTAAAATTCGGGCCTTACAGGAAGCTCAGTTTCGACTTCCTTTAACTGATTTATGACCTTGGGCAGGGCAGCAGGGAATGAAGGAGAACCCAGAAGAGCCACGCAAGATGGCGTGGCATATCTCTAACAGTAACAGATTGAAAACAGAAGCAGATATGACAATCCAGCTGTCTTCTATTAAACTAGACATTAAATAAACTTGTAAAGCAATACCTTCTCACCATATTTTTGTTTAGAAAACAGTTATTTTTTAAGAGCATGTTATGTTAATATGTAATGGGTTTACTATTTTTAATTAGTACATGCTTTAAATGTTCTGTTTTAATTTCTAATTTGGTAAATATCAATACATAAAACCTACATTAAAAAAAAAAAAAAAAGATTTACAGCCTTGGAAACCCTATGGGGCAGTTCAACTTGGTCCCTACAGGGTTGTTATGAGTTGGAATTGACCCGGCAGCAGCAGAGATTTTTTTCCTTTTCTATTACTTGAACAATTTTCTTCAAAACCTAATTTATCTGTGTAAATACTTCAGGTTTTTCTTTATTTTTCCAATTTTATAAAAGAAAAACTTTACAATTGAAACTGAGTAGAATGAAGCAGCAGATTGACCTAACTTATTGTATAGATTTTCAGTCAGAGAAGATACCTGTTGCCCTTGGTCTGAAGTACGTTGAGCTCTACCACCTCTGAAATGCAGTGACCCATTTATGAAATTTTTAAATTTTCCTTTATTTATATCCAAAGCATGTATAAAATTCTATTTAAGGTTAACATAAAAATCACAGTCTAATAGTTTGGTTACAATGGTAAATGGGTAATTCTCAGTCATTAAGCCAATTTAAGGCCAGACTTTGTGCTATGTACCAATTTCACTCTAAACCAAAAAAAAAAAAACAGAAAAACCTCACTGTCATCGAGTTGATTCTGACTCATAAGGACCCCCATTGAAAGCAGATTGCTCCATCTTCCTTCCGCAAAGCAGCTAGTCAGTTTGAACTGCCAACCTTCTGGTTAGCAGTCAAATGCCTTTGGCACTGCACCACCACTCTAGAAGCAGATAATTAAATTTTCAAGATGTGTGGCACAATATGTCTGGAAAAAAGCAAAGCTATTGGGGAATGAAGAACTTAAAAATTTCTATAACAGAGAAGTGAGAACTATGTCACAAATATATACATGAATAGTGTTAAAACAAAAATCATATTAAGCTAATAATAGAAATTGAAGTTTATTAAACATACAGTTTGCAAATCATACATGTTTCAACTCCAAAAACCAAACTCCCTGCCATTAAGTCAATTCTGACTCATAGCAACCTTCACTGGATTTCCAAGTCTATAAATCTTTAAGGAAGCAGACTGCTTCATCTTTCTTCCATGGAGAGGCTGGTGGGTTCAAACCACTGACCTTTTGGTTAGCAGCCAAATGCCTTAACCATAATTTGACTAAGAATCAAGTAGTTCCAAAAATGAAAGAACTTCCAAAACTTCTACTGTGTTTTATCAGCATTGCCTTAGAAAAGGACGGTAACAATATTTATAAAATAGCAATTTACCCTGAAACAGAGCTTCTAGTCTGACTTTGAACTCGTAGTGTCTGTTCCTGGAAATTGACTGCAAGTAGATAATTCTTGGAAGAGCTCAGTGCTGAAGGCAAAACACTCTTCACTAAGCTGCTTACCTGGTTATTGTTTGAGTTAAAGATGACTTTAGGAAACCAATTTTTAAAGGATGGAGGTTCAAAAGAAGATCTCAGGACATGGAGCCCAGAAATCTAGATTCTAGGACAATTAACATATATCTTAATATGGACCTCAGAGCTCTGGCAATGAAGTGCCTAAGGCATTTGACTGCTAACCTGAAGGCTGGCAGTTCAAACCCACCAGTCACTTCTCAGAAGGAAGGTTGGGCAATCTACTTCTGTAGTGATACTGCCTTGGAAACCCAAGGAGGGGTCACTATGAGTCAGATCCGACTCGATGGCGATGAGTTTGGTTTTGTTTACTACTTTTTAGTTTGGAACTTCTCTACTTAGATCTTATGAATAGCAGTAAAACACTGTGATATATTACTGGAATATTTTATGAATAGCCCTGAAGCATTGTCTGCTATAATGCTGCAAGATGAGCACCTCAGGTTGGAAGGCACTCAGAATATGACTCGGAAAGAGCTGACTCCTCAAAGTAGAGTCGACCTTAATGACATGAATGGAGTAAAACTTCCAGGATCTCCATTTGCTGATGTGGCACAATTCAAAATGGGAAGAAACAGCTGGAAATACCCATTGATAATTGGAACATGGAATGTATGAAGTATGAATATAGGAAAATTGGAAGTTGTCAAAAATGAAATGAAATGCATAAAGATATCCTAGGCATTAGTGAGCTGAAATGGACTGGTTTTGGCCACTTTGAATCAGACATTCATATGATCTACTATGCTGGGAATGACAAATTGAAGAGGAACGGCTTGGCATTCATCATCACAAATGTTTCAAAATCTCTCCTGAAATACAGTGCTGTCAATGATAGGATAATATCCATATGCCAACAAGGAAGACCAGTTAATATTACTGTTATTCACATTTATGCATCAACCACCAAAGCCAAAGGTGAGGAAATTGAAGATTTTTACCAACTTCTGCAGTCTGAAATTGACCAAGCATGCAATCAAGAGATATTTATTATTACTAGTGATTGGAATGTGAAATGTGGACACAAAGAAGAATCACCGGCAGTTGGTAAAAATGCCTTGGTGATAGAAATGATGACTGCGATCACATGATAGAATTCTGCAAGACCAATGACTTGTTCATTACAAATACCTTTTTTTTCCTCAGCATAAACAGTGGCTATTCACATGGACCTTGCCAGATGGAATATACATGAACCAGATTGACTGTATCTGTGGAAAGAGGTAATGAAGAAGCTCAGTATCTTCAGCCAGGAGCTGACTGTGAAACAGACCATCAACTGCTCATTGCAAGTTCAAGTTAAAGCTGAAGACAATTAAAACAAGTCCACCAGAGCCAATATATTACCTTGATTACATCTCACCTGAATAGATTTGACGCATTGAATACCAATGACCGAAAACCAGATGAATTATGGGATGACATCAAGAACATCATCCATGAAGAAAGCAAAAGTTCATTAAAAAGACAGGAAAGGAAGAAAAGACCAAAATGAATGTCAGAAAAGACACTGAAACTTTCTTCTTAACAGAGAGTAGCTAAAGCAAATGGAAGACATGACAAGATAAAAGAGATGAACAGAAGATTTCAAAGAGCAGCTTGAGAAGACAGAGTCAATTATTATAATGAAATGTGCAAAGACCTGGAGTTAGAAAACCAAAAGGGAAAGATATGTTAAGTATTTCTCAAACTGAAAGAACTGAAGAAAAAATTCCAGCTTACAGTTGCAATATTGAAAGATTCTATGGGCAAAATATTGACTGATTCAGGAAGCATCAAACGAAGATGGAAGGAATACAGAGAGTAAGAGTACCAAAAAGAATTGGTCAATCTTCGTCTATTTCAGGAAGTGCCATATGATCAAGAACCAATGGTATTGAAGGAAGTAGTTGAAGCTGCACTGAAGGAATTCGAGAAAAAGTTGTTGTTGTTGTTGTTATGTGCCGTCGAGTTGGCCCCGACTCATAGCGACCCCTCCTTGGGTTTCTGAGGCAGTATCACTACGGAAATAGGATTGCCCAACCTTCCTTCTGAGTCGAGAAAAAGTAGGCTTCAGGAATTGATGGAATACCCACTGAGATGTTTCAACAGATGGATGCTGCACTAGAGGCACTTACTTGTCAAGAAATTTGGAAGACAGCTACCTGGCCACCTGACTGGAAGAGATCCATATTTGTGCCCATTCCAAAGAAAGATAATACAACAGAACGTAGAAATTATTGAACAATATCATTAATATCACATGTAAGTAAAATCTTGCTGAAGATAATTCAAAAACGGTTGTAGCAGGGAACTTCCAGAAATGCAAGCTGGATACAGAAGAGGATGTAGAATGATGGATATCAGTGTTAATGACAGATGGATTATGGCTAAAAGCAAAGAATACCAGAAAGATGTTTACTTGTGTTTTATTGACTATGCAACGGCGTTTGATTGTGTGGATCATAACAAATTATGGATAACTTTAAGAAGAATGGGAATTCCAGAACACTTAATTGCACTCATGAGGAACTTGTACATAGACCAGAATGCTGTTGTTCAAACAGAACAAGGGGATTGTTCTGGTTACCTAGTGCCACTCTGACAGGAACATAGCACAAATAGGATGGCCTGAACAAATAGGAATTTATTCTCTTACAGTTTGGGAGGCTGGAAGTCCGAGTTCCAAGTGCCAGGCTCTGTGGGCTGGGTGAAAGCCCTTCAACCTTGAGGTTCAGCTCTACCTCCTGCTTCTGCTCCACTGGAGCTAGAGGCATTTCTTCACTCAGACAGCTGCTGGCTGCTGAGGCTGCCAAGCCTAAGGTTGACAAATAAAATGGCACAGTCCCGATGTTACCAAATCACATGGCAGGACATTAATTTAAGTCCATTGTAAGTCCCAGGGTCGGCAGAGCATGGCAGGCTGCTGAACAACAACACGACTACATGCAGGGTTCAAGGGTGCCATAAGCTAGAGACCATTCTCAGGGCTTCTCCTTATATACAGGAAGCAGACCACATCCCAAAGGCAGCTACTCAGCTGCTTGTTGTAGATTCCACTGTGGAGTTGATTGCGAGTCTCATCATGGGGAATAACTACCACCAGCTGCCCAGCCACTCAACCAGGCCCAGCCAAGTTAACACATAAACATAACTACCACAGGGATACTGCATGGTTTAAAATCAGGAAGGGAGTGCATCAGGATTGTATCCTTTCACCATACTTATTCAGTCTGTATGCTGAACAAATAATCTGAAAAGCTGGACTATATGAAGAATGTGGCATCAGGATTGGAGGAAGACTCATTAACAACTTGCAATATGCAGATGACATAACCTTGCTTGCTGAAAGTGAGGATGACTTGAAGCACTTACTGATGAAGATTAAAGTCTGAAGTATGGATTACACCTCAACATAGAGAAAATGAAAATCCTCACAACTGGACCAATAAGCAGCATCATGATAAATGGAAAAAAGATTGAAGTTGTCAAAGGTCTCATATTACTTGGTTCCATAATCAACACAAATGGAAGCAGCAGTCATGAAATCAGATGTCATTGCAATGGGCAAATCTGTTGCAAAAGCCCTCTTTAAAGTGCTGAAGAACAAAGATGTGTCTTTGAAGATTAAGGTATGTCTAACCCAAGCCATGGTGTGGTAGTTAAGGTTATGTGTCAACTTGGCTGGACCTGGTTTTGAGTGGCTGGGCAGTTGGATGTAGTTATTCCTCATGGTGAGATTGGTAATCAGTTCCATGGTGGAATCTGTTGGAGCAGCTGAGTAGCTGCCTTAGGTATGTGGTCTGCTTCCAGTATATAAGAAGAAGCATTGAGAAAGGTCTGCAGCTTTTGGTTTGCTTGAATCCTACATGTAGCCAAGTCCTTGTTCAGCAGCCTGCCATGTTGTCTGCTGATCTCGAGATTTTATCTGGATTGGAACTAGTGGCCTCTCTTGTGGTTTGGTAATATTGGGACAGTGCCTTTTTACTTGTTGACTTTGGGTTTGTTAGTCTCAGCAGTCAGGAGCTGCCTAAGTGAAGAAAGGCTCCAGCTTCAGTGGGCTGGAAACAAGAAGCAGAGCTGAAGCTCTAGGTCAAGTGGTTTTCACTCAGCCCCTAGAGCCTGACACTTTGAACTTGGACATCTAGCCTCCAAAACTGTAAGAGAACAAACTCCTCTTTATTAAAGTCACCATTTGTGGTATTTCTGTTGAGTGGCATGAAGTAACCAAAACACATGGTATGTTCAGTAGCCTCCTATGCATATGAAAGCTGAGCAATGAATAAGCAAAAATGAAGAGTTGATGCTTTTTAGTTGTGGTATTGACGAAGAATACTGAAAGTACCATGGACTGCCTGAAGAACTAACAAATCTATTCTGGAAGAAGTGCAGCCGGAAGGCTCTTTGAAAGCGAGAACGGCCAGACTTTGTGTGTTAGATTGGGTTCTCTAGAGAAGCAAAACCAGTAAAGCCTATATATATGGAGAGAGAGAAAGAGAAATTTATCTTAGGAAAATGGCTCACTTACTTACAGAAGCTGGCAAGTCCCAAGTGCTTGGATCAAATGTCAAACTGGATGCTTTTCCTGACTTACACAGCTGCAGGGCTGAAGAGCTCAAGGTTGGCAGGCAGTATATTGGCTGTTGACTCCAATGAATGATGAATCCAAGATCTCCAGGCTGAATGGTAGATTGTTCACTCACAGACAGTTGTAGGCAGCACAACAGAATTCCGATCCACAGAAGAATGTCTCTTTTTCCAGAATGTCCATAAATATACTGGAAGCAGGCCACACCCCTAGGGAAACTCCCTTTCAATGGATTGCCTGCTCAAAACATATACATCTGATCCCACCATCAGAACAACCCACATCACAACTGCTTAAACCACACAGAATGTGGTCCAGCCAAGTTGACACACAACTGCAACTCTCACACTTTGTCTCACCTACTTTGGTCATGTTGTCAGAAGGGACCATTCCCAGAAGAAGGATATCCTGCTTGGTAAAGTGGAGGGTCAGCGAAAAAGGGGAAGGCCCTTAACAAATGGATTGGCACAGTGGCTGCAACAACGGGCTCAGGTATAGCAAGGATTGTGAGGCTGGCACAGGACCATGCAGTGTTTTGTTCTGTTGTACATAGGGTCTCTATATGAGTCGGAGGCAACTCAAGGGCACCTAACAACAACTACTTAGATACTGCTTATATATGGCAAATGCTAAAGTGTCCTGCTACTACAAATACTCATTCCTCAGACAAAATAATAGAGTGTCAGATATTCTGTGTGTGCGTGCTTTAGGGATTCTCAAAGTGGAACACAGACTAGTTCAAAGATACCTAGTTTCTGTGTGTCCATTTACTCACCTACTTTCTCATTCCTTCTCCATATTGATCATTTTGTGGAATTTTATTGTTTGTGAAACAGTGCTGAATTTACAAATTTACTCACATGTCTGCTCATATGAGCAAAGATGCAGCTTCCTTACTGTATCAAAGTTTTTTTCCTCGGTAGGCCACCTCCATATCCCCAAGCAGATTGGGAAACTTTTTACTTGGCAATTAATGTTATTTTAGTGTCTTCTAGTTTTAAAAGTCACTTTGGGGTGACTCCTCAGGTGCTGTCATGTAAATCCTAAGTATTTCAGATTTCCTACACCCCTTCCTGTTCTGTGCAAGGTAGAATCTGAGCCTTTTGAGGAGTAGTGGGTTGAAAGTTGTAGTTTGCATATGCTAGTCAATGAAGAAAGACAGGGGCTAGACTGGTGTGTCTAGATTCTTTTTTTTTTTTTAACGTAAGGGAGGGCTTTACTTGAGAGGTTTGTAAAAGGAAGAGAGCCAAACCAAACAAATGTTACTTTTAGTTAAAATGTTACTTTTTTAAAAAAACAGTACAGATAGTACCCTAAAGAACAAAAATATATAACAGTTTATATGAATTTTCTGATCTTTGACAGTATCATTTGTTCCAGAACATAACTAAATTAGTTCTGAGGTGTTTTATAATTTGGGCTGGGCATTAAAAAACTTGAAAAAAAAACACTATATATACATGTGAATTCAGTAATGACAATCTTTTCTGTTCACATTCTGATAAACTAATTGACACTTTAAATAGGTACACTTTAATCATAAAATTCTGCTTCAAATAGTATTTTAAGTTTTTAAATAATTGTTTTAATAACAACATGCTTACAGTTAATAGCAACATGCTGCATATGATGATGGTACCTTGGGAAAGTGATGTGTGTAAAATGGGTTTAACTATAGTGTTAAAATTCTAAACTTTATTATGAAAAACTAACCAGTCTACTCTGAAGGTTTAATGAATTCCACTAATTCAGTTTTAAAGAAACTAACATAATTTTATAATGTAACACTTCCAATATGTGACAACTTACATAAGAAAGGGGATAGAAAAATAGTTTTATTCATACCAAAACCTGCTCTAAGTTAAAAAAAAAAAATAGAAATTAGTTGGAAAAAAATATTTAACACTAGAGTACTGTTCTGAAGAAAAACTTTTTTATGACTTCAGTGATATTATTTGTAAGCAGCCAAAGTCTTAAACACCTTTATCTACCTCAAAATACTATTGACGATTTGTTTTTCAGTACTATATTGATGCCATTAAAGAGATCCTTGTTCTCTGAATAGGTTTCCTTGTTATTATGAGAAATACTGTAGGGTGTGAACATTGGAGTCCTGTAGGCAGGTTACTGAAATACTGTGAGGATGAAATGCTATTGGCTTCTGGAAGAACCTCTGACATTTGGAATTTTAATTAGACATCTGAAGAATCACTCCAATTAGTCACAGTTACTAAGCTACTTTTTAATGTGCTTGATTCATTTTCTTCAAGTCCTTCTCTGTTTGGCCCATTAGGATTAGATGCACCTCAGGCACTTAACCATGTGAGTAGAATTCATTCTTTGTGACTGGAGATTCCTTCTGGTCTCTCTGTTTTTTTTCCTCAAAGATTTTTCTTCCTCTGAGGATGGTATGTCCCAGTCATCATCATCCACATCTACATACTTTAGTTCTTGTAATTCTTATTTAATGAACACCTAGGCAACATTGATTCCACCAACTGATTTATTAATATTTCTGTGATTCAAAACTGTCTTTTCAACTTCTTCAGTTATTGTTTTAATGGAAGTCCCTGCAGGCTTGAAAGAGATATCAGAGACCTCAATTTCACTTCCCTCAGTCCAGTCAGTATCACTTTTGGCAGTGCTCTTTCCAAAGCTATTCTTGTTGTTGTTAGATGGCTGCACAGGCAATAATAACTCTGGGGATGTATATGCCTGTATGAGGTGGTCATCATCCAATTCCCCTTCAGAACTAAAAAGGGGAGTAATAATAGTTGGAGACTTTCTGGGAAAATTATCTTCTAAGAAATTTTCCCTAATTTTTGGAGCAAATGTCCTATCAGTAAAAACAGGTCTTTGTCTAGCCAAATGTCTGCTTTGCTGAGGAAGCTCTACTGCTTTGGGGATTTTTCCAGTTGAAAAGGAATCTACTTGAGAAACACCATACTTATCTGAAGAAAGCAACATTCTCTCCTCAGTTTTACAGCTGACCTTATGTACAAGGAATTCTCGAATTTGCTTACTGTTGGCTATTTGTCTCTCTTTCTCTTGTCTTGCCAGTTCCACAGTCCTCAGCACTCTATCCAAGTGATCACTTGCAATACCACGTGTATCTGCGCCAATCCCCAGAGTTTCCAGTTTCTCCACCAAACTCTGCTCTAAAACTGTTCTTATTTCCTCAGTAAGGGAAGATTTAGTCTTCAAGGCTTTCCTTAAATGTATTTTGTTGTTATTTAATTTCTGCTTATTCTTCCTTACATGTGCTACAGTTAGACTTGATTTAGCATCCAAAGTCTGTGGTACAGGGGAATTCATAGGTACAGCTGGCTTAGATTCTAAAGTTTGCCATGTTAAAAGAGCCCCTTTGGGTTCACTGACATTGTTTAATGGTTTACTGGTAAACTCTTTAATCTGCTGTCTCTGAGTAATGATCAGCTCATTCTCTTCCTGCAGTGTCTGCCCTAGCTCTTCTATCTTCTTGTATAGAACATTACTTGCATTTAGCTCATCTATCATTGTAATCCGAAGTTTCTCTCTATGTGATAGGAGTTGGCCATTTGCTTCCTGTTTCTTGTGTTCTTGATGAAGAGCTTGAGCTTGAGCTGTCCACTTGCTTTCCTGACTATCAATAAGTTGCATCACATTTTGGAAATCCTGGAGATACTGAGGACAGTCCTCTTTAAACTCATGTGCGTCATTTATTGTGCCTGTGTCGGACTTGATCTGCAGCATATTGGACTTCTGTATTTCTGAAAATTGATTTTCTAATGCTGAATTCTTAGAAGTTAATTCTTTAAACTCCTTCATAAACATCTCCTCCACTTTTTCCATTTCATCAATTGGCTTTTCCTTTTCTTCTTTCCATCTATGAAATAACTGCAGAAATTCTTCCTCTTTTGTTTTCTGCCTTTCATACTCCTTAGAGAATCTGACTGCATGGGTGAGCTGCAGCTGCTCCTTCAACAGGTCAGTCCCACCTTGGAGCTTATCTGTTTGCACCTTTTTCTTATTCTCAAGGTGAGAATCTTCAAGATGGCAGCCCTGAATATGACTTTGTAAAAAAGCTTGGTTCATAAAAGCCTTGTCACAAAAATGGCACTGGTAATAGCTGCCTTTGGCATCAATTATCAGCTGCTGGGTGGAGATCACCTCTTCCCTTCGTTTACACTCATCCTTAAGTAACTTGATTTCCTCCACCTGTTTGATGACCAGCTTCTTGTTCTGATCATAGTCAGTGAGGCTCAGGCGCAGCTGCTCCTCCAGCGAGTGCAGCTGCTCTGTGAGAAATTCCTGCGAGTGTAGCAGGTATTCGATGGTGAGTTGCGCCAGGCGGATGAGCTTCAGCAGTACTGGGTCCACTCCCAAATGGCAGTGCGGACACTTCTCGTCCTCCACCTTGCAGAAAGTGATATTCATGATGTTCTCCTGCAGCGTGAGGATGTCCACGGCCCCTGCCACCTTATCCACGTCGATGGCACTCAGCCACCGCCGGTCCACGCTCTCCAGCCGTGGCCGGAACTGGAAGAAGGGCAGGGGCCCGGAAGCCGCGGTGGAGGGGATATAAGCCATGGCGGCTGCCCCTGCCGCGTTTGCGGCAGGCGCTGTAGGGATAACCGGGCTCCCCGGACCACCGGCAAGCGGATAGTAGACTTTCTTCTGGAAAGGCATGCTTGGAATCAACTCTCCCGCCTCTGTTTGCATACGAGGAAGGGAAGGTCTTGTCTACCGGTTCTGCGCCGCCTCCTGGGCCGCCGCCGCTACACCCCTCCGGCGCTGAAGACTTGGTGCTGGTGGTGGCGGCGGCAGCCGCCTGTGGTCTGGGCGGCCAGGCCGTTGCTATGGCAGCTCCTATGGCTCACACTCAGAGCACAGGGTGCGCCAGCACGCGTGAGGTCAGCAGGCACCCAGGACCTTATAAACTTTTGTCAGAGCTACATTCTATTTTCTGGAGATGCTAAAATATTTCTAGCGACTCTTTGTAGACCTTGGGTCTCTCATCACTAGTGTCTTCTGGGGAATGCCAGTAGTACCTGAGATCAATGGGCTGAGGAAAAGCCAGACATTCCTTAATCTACCATAGAGTTCCTACTTGAACCAACCATCAGGAAAACTTTTTTCTTTCCTCGCATGATTTCATGCCAGACTTTGTCTCACGTGCTTTGGTCATGTTGTCAGAAGGGACCATTCCGTGGAGAAGGATAGCATGTTGGTAAAGTGGAGAGTCAACAAAAAAGGGGAAGGCCCTCAACCAGAGGGACTGATGGCATCTGCAATGATGGTCTCAGGTGTGGCAAGGATTGTGAGGCTGGCACAGGACCAGGCAGTGTTTCCTTCTGTCGTTCATGGGGTCACTGTGAGTCGGAGCTGACTCTACTGCACCCAACAACAACAACAATGTGCTTCCAGATAACTTTTAACAGGCCTCTGGTATGTCTATGGAAGCTTTGGTGGTGTAGTGCCCAAGGCATTTGACTGCTAACCAGAAGGCTGGCAGTTCAAACCCTCCAGCCACTCTTCAGAAAGAAGGCTGGGCATTCTACTTCTGTAGTGATACTGCCTCGGAAACCCAAGGAGGGGTCGCCATGAGTCGGAGACGACTCCACCGCGGTAAGTTTGGTTTGGTTTTTGGTAGGTCTACATCCTGTGGGCCTCCATCCACTAGACTGCAGGCTCTCTTGTTCACCATGACATCCCCAGGGCCCCTGCTGCGCACTCCTCCAAGGTGCTGGCGCTGCAGACTGCAGGCAGATGGGGGCAGCAAAGGGCATCCAGACCCTAGTGGAGCCTCTTGCGTAGGCAGGCATTGCCAGTGGAGGCTTAGAAGCACAGCTGGTAGAAGCAGGCTGGCTCTTAGTTCCAAGGCGCAGGATGAATCCTTTCTCCTCCAGGCAAGTTGTGGCAGGGCAAGACAGTTGGCACAACTTCTGGCCTTCACAGACTCCCAGCAGCTGGCTGCAGATTCCTGTCCCCTCCTCCCCTCACCCAGCATACTCTGCCTGCATCCTCTTACTTCCTAGTCCCAGCTCTTCTCTAGATTCTTATACTCTGTACTCTGGGTGGTCTGATTTACGGTTGAGGTCAGGACCCAGTCTGTGATCAGTGAACTCATGGGTCAGCTTCATTGGTATTACTAGGGACCAGGTGGACCACTCCTCTTTACTTAGTCCCCAAATTTTCTGGTGTTGGCAGCAATCCCAAGGGTATCCTTCTCACCCTTGTAACTTTTGTCCTTAATTTTGGGACCTCATCTTCTGTAGCTTTACCACCTGACACCATCAGCTACCTTCTGCATATCCAGTAGCACAAGCAGGAATTATGGGCACCACTCAAAAAGGCTCAGTTGAAATTAAGTATTCCAGTCATATGATTTATTGAATCAACTTAAAACACAGCAAAAAGCAAGGGGGAGAAGATGGTGTGTGTTTACTGCTTAGAAATGGTACAAGGGGCATCCAATACATTTTAGATCCAGTGTTACATAATGTTTACATATCCTGAGTCTGTCTATTAATCTCTCTTTCTCTCTGCCATATGAGCCTTCCTCAAGTATGGGAAAATTTAAAATTTGCCATTCTAAAGTATACAATTTAGTGACATTGATTATATTCACAATATTTGTTTCTAAAACTCATTAATCCAAACAGGAACTCTGTACTCATTAAACAATAACTACCAATTCCTCCTTATCTGCAGTCCCTGGTCATCACTGATCTACTTGTCTCTATTTAATTGCTTATTCTAGATTTTTCTTATAACTGGGATCATGTAATAGTTACTAATTTGTGCCTGGCTTATTTCACTTTGCATAATGTTTCAGGGGCAAGTACTCGTGGACATAGGTGTTAACTTGCCAGTGCACTGTTGAATAAACTGCTGAACAGTTATGGATTTTTACCTGCAGGTCTCAGGCAGAGAACACATAGTGACAGAATGGGCATAATCAATGGTTGACTCATTTAAGGCATTACATACTTAGTGCCTGTGGTGGTTATGTTCATGTGTCAACTTGGCTGGGCCTGGTTGCGTGGCTGGGCAGCTGGTGGTAGTTATTTCCCATGATGAGACTGGCAAACAACTCCATGGTGGGATCTACCACAAGCAGCTGAATAGCTGGCTTTGGGATGTGGTCTGCTTCCTGTATACAAGAAGAAGCCTTGGGAATGGTCTCTAGCTTATGGCACCTTGAACCTGCATGTAGCTGTGTTGTTGTTCAGCAGCCTGCCATCCTTTGCTGATCTTGGGACTTACAATGGACTTGAATGAATGGCCTGCTATGTGGTTTGGTAACAACGGGACTGTGCCTTGTTATTTGTCAACCTTGGGCTTGGCAGCCTCAGCAGCCAGCAGATGTTTGAGTGAAGAAAAGCCTCTAGCTTCAGCTGGAGGCAGAGCTGAAGCCCAAGGCTGAGGGTCTTTAACCCAGCCCCTAGGAGCTTGGCACCTTGAACTTGGACTTAAAGCCTCCAAATTGTAAGAATAAATCCTGTTTGTTTAAGCCATCCCATTTGTTTTATGTTTCCTGTCAGAGTGGCACTAGGTAACCAGAACAGTACCTCATAAGTGTTAGAAGTTTATTTCATTCTTCTATCACTACTTTTTATCTGTGCCTAATGTCTCCCAAGCTACTTCCTTGTATATTATCTCTAAATAGTAGTATCTGCCCTCCTAGTTTGTTACTTTTCTATTTAGCAGAACTGAGTTTTCCAAACTAATACAACAAACATTACACACAAGTTCAAAGTTCAAAGCTATCATGATCATCTTCTTTGCAGTTTATAGTTTGATGTTTGGTCCCAGATTCACCCACACAGACTGCATTTAGGTTTCTAAAATGCTGTAATGAGTATCTTGATTTAAAACAAAAACAAAAATACTGTTGGTTTTCATTTGGAGTTTTGGAAAGAATATGGATTTTGTTTTGAATCCGGTAAACCTAACTTTAGGTCCTGGCCTATCACTTACTACATTCTAACCTTAGACATTAATGAGTAGTGTGCTGCGTTGGTAGTAGATGCAGTGTGCCAAAACACTTAATGGTTCTTAGTGTGAAGGTCCATTTGGAGCAAAGCACAGACCAGATACTGTTCTAATGGTGTGATCAACAGACATTTATTACTCATAGAATAAACAAGACAGAGATGAGTAGAACAGCAAAAATCATCATTAGCCAAGGTTCCTTAAAGTTAGGCTCCCTGTCCAAGATATGATATTATGATCACATCCAAGCATGCTCCACTTTGTGTCATGGGAGAAGAACCCCAAAGTCTTTCTCTCCTGGGGTTGATATACTTGGAGCTCTACTAGTGTGGGGGTTGATATACTAGCCAACAAAAATGACAGTGTGCCAAATGGCATCTACAGAAAGAGAGTAGGAGACGTGGGTGATACGCAGGGAAAAGGATAATAAAAGGGGAAGGCTCCCTCTGGGCAATGGGCATTACTCATTGTCCCTGTTCAGGGAGGTGACCATCTCCTGATAAACTGTTCTAGACTTACTGACATCACAGAACAGTCCTTCCTCCTTTACCCAAAGAAGATAAAACAATAAATATTTCCCATTCTCAGAGGGTAATGATCTCCCACTAATGCCCGTTCCCCCCCTCCCTGTTAGTAGCTATTATGTGAGCGTGATTAAGTACAGAACACCTGTGCATCTGGAAGTAGATTTTTTTTGGGATATTGGAACATCTCTTCAATGTTCTTGACATTATTTATTTGTCTCACCACTAAACTGTAAACTTTCAAGAGGAGTAATTTTTGTATTTTTTCTGTCTTCCTCAAGGCTAGCCAGTAGTGTTGTTAGGTGCCATTGAGTTGTTTGTGACTCATAGCGACCCCATGCACAGCAGAATGAAACACTGCCTGATCCTACGCCAGCTCCATGATCCTTGCTATACTTGAGCCCATCATCACAGCCATGGTGTCAGTCCATCTCATTGAAGGCCTTACTCTCTTTCATCGACCCTCCACCTTACCAGGCATGACATCCTTCTCCAGGAAATGGTCCTTTCTGACATGACCAAAATAGGTTAGACAATGTCTGGCCATTCTTGCTTCCAAGGGGCATTTTGGCTGCACTTCCTCCAGGACAGATCTGTTCTTTTAGCAGTCCATGGTACTTTCAGCATTCTTCACCAGCATCACAACTCAAAAGCATCAACTCTTCTTTGGTCTTCCTTATTCATTGTCCAGCTCTCACATGCATATGAGGCAATTGAAAATATCATGACTGTGTCAGGTGCATCTTAGTCCTCAAGGAGACATCTTTGCTCCTCAGCACTTGAAAGAGATCCTTTGCAGCCATCTTGCCCAGTGTTGTACATTGTCTAATGTCCTGACTGCTGTTTCTATTGGCGCTGATTGTAGAACCAAGCAATGTGAATTCTTTGACATCCTCAATCTTTTCTCTATTTATTGTGATGCTGCTTATAGGTCCAGTTGTGAGGATTTTTGTTTTCTTTATATTGAGATGTAATCCATACTGCAGACTGTATTCTTCAGTCTTTATCAGTAAGTGCCTCAAGTCATCCTCACTTTCAGCAAGGAAAGTTGTGTTGTCAGCATATTGCTTGTCGCATATCGGTTGTTAATGATTCTTCCTTCGATCCTGATGCCACGTTTTTCTTCATATAGTCCAGCTTCTCAGGTTATTTGCTCAGCATATAGATTGGATAAGTATGGGGAAAGTATGCAACCCTGACGCAATCCCTTCTTGATTTTAAACCATGCAGTGTCCCCTTGTTCTGTTCAAACAACAGCCTCCTGGTCAATGTATAGGTTCCGCATGAGTACAATCAAATGTTCTGGAATTCCCATTCTTCTCAATGTTATCCACAATTTGTTATGATCCACACAATGAAATGCCTTTGCATAGTCAATAAAACACAAGTAAACATCTTTCTGTCATTCTTTGCCTTGAGGCCAGATCCATCTGGCAGCAGCTATGATATCTCCTTTTCTGCGTCCTCTTCTGAATCCAGCTTGCACCTCTGGAAGTTCTCTGTCAATATACTGCTGCAAGCGTTTTTCAGTTATTTTCGGTAAGATCTTACTTGCATGTGATATTAATGATATTGTTCTATAATTTGCACATTCTGTGGGATCACCTTTGTTTGGAATGGGTACAAATATGGATCCCTTCCAGTCAGTTGGCCAGGTAGCTGTCTTCCAAATCTCTTGGCATAACTGAGTGAGTGCCTCAGTTGGGCATCCATTGTTGAAATATCTCAGTGGGTATTCCGTCAATTCCCAGAGCCTTATTCTTCACCAGTTCCTTCATTGCAGCTTCGACTTCCTCCTTCAATACCATTGGTTCTAGATCACAAGCCACCTCCTGAAATGGATGAAGATCTACCAGTTCCTTTTGGTACAGTAACTCTGTGTATTCCTCCCATCTTCTTTTGATGTTTCTGTATCATTCAATATTTTGCCCATAGAATCTTTCAGTATTGCAAACTGAGGCTTAAATTTTTTCCTCAGTTCTTTCAGCTTGAGAAATGCTGAGTGTGTTCTTTACTTTTGGTTTTCTAACTCCAAGTCTTTGCACATTTCATTATAGTAATTGGCTTTGTCTGCTCGAGCTGCTCTTTGAAATCTTCTGTTCAGCTCTTTTATGTTGTCATTTCTTCCATTTGCTTTATCTATTCTCCATTCAAGAGCAAGTTTCAGAGTCTCTTCTGTCATCCATTTTGGTCTTCTCTTTTTTTTCTCATCTTTTTAGTGACCTCTTGCTTTCTTCATGTATGGTGTTTTTGATATGATCCCACAATTCTTGTGGTTTTTGGTCATTGGTGTTCAATGCATCAAATCTGTTCTTTAGATGGTCTCTAAATTCAGGAGGGATATATTCAAGATCATATTTTGGCTCTCTTGCACTTGTTTTAACTGTATTTAACTTCAAGTTGAACTTGCATATGAGCAGTTGATGGTGTGTTCCCTAATCAGTTCCTGGCCTGGTTTTGTCTGAAGATATTTTCTGTTGCCTCTTGCCACAGATGTAGTCAGTTTGATTCCTGTGTGTTCCATCTGGTGAAGTCCACGTGTTCAGCCACCGTTTGTGTTGCTGAAAAAGGTATTTGCAATGAGTAAGTCATTGGTCTTGCAAAATTCTACCATGCAGTTTTCCAGCATTATTTCTGTCACCAAGGTCAAATTTTCCATCTACCTGTGATGATTCTTTGTTTCCAACTTTTGCACTCCAGTCACTAGTGATAATTAACACATCCTGATTGCATGTTTGGTCAATTTCAGACTGCAGAAGTTGATAAAAATCTTCAATTTATCATCTTTGGCTTTGGTGGTTGGTGCATAAATTTGAATAATAGTCATATTAACTGGTCTTCCTTGTAGGCTTATGGATATTATCCTATCACTGACAGTATTGTACTTCAGGACAGATCTTGAAACATCCTTTGTGTGATGAATGCCACACCATTCCTTTTCAAACTGTCATTCCCGGCATAGTAGTTCATATGGTGGTCTGATTCAGAATGGCCAAAACCAGTCCATTTCAGCTCACTAATGCCTAGGATAACAATCTTTATGCATTCCATTTAATTTTTGACAACTTCCAATTTTCTTAGAATCATACATAGCCAGTAGTAGTTGTTCAGTAAATTTTTACACAGAAGAGAATGAGTAAGTTAAACTATGTTTTGCATTTATCTGTGTATATTTTGTTATAAACTAGATATTTTGAATACCCTCCAAAAGCCAAGGGCATGTTTCAAAAGCATTCTATCTTTTGATTTTTTTTTTTTTAATAAAAGTTACATAATTCTTCATCTCACAAGAATTAAAAGTACAGGTACACATTGCTTAATGTCCATTTGTTCAATCTCCAACTGCACATACATCCATGGTCATAAGGTTTTTTGTTTTCTTTTGTTTTTTAAAGGGAAAATAGCTCTTCTTTGTTTATTATTTCCCCTAGTGGCTTTTAAAGACCCCAAACCCAGACTCTCCTAGCACTCGACCTTGAATGGCATACAAGCAGGTGAGGCTGAGGACGTGGTTCTGGGTGCAGGCTCTTAGGCTTTATCTGGTCGGTAGGTGGTGGTGGCCATGGGGGCTACAAGGCCCAGCTGCTCCTTCTACTCAAGCGGATGGAACAGAGAGTGGGGCTGGGCACATTCTGCTTCCTCCCTGTTTACTTTCTCTTGCACCACTCCCATCCCAGCCCATCAGCTGCCACTGCTGCCAGCATCCATTCCTCTGGCTTCTAGCAGTAGCAGCATTGGCCACAGCAGCAATGAGGACAGCTGGAAGCAAGCTCCTGAAAGGTTTTAATGCACAACATCCAAATCACATAAAGTCCTATTTCACAGAACATATTAAGGATATTAAGTGACACATACCTGTATCATTCTAATTTTCTGTACTGATATTTCTTTTATCTTTTGATGCTAAATTGAATGCAGTCAATGCAAGTGACCCTGCACACCCATTCCATCTCAGATGTTACATGTAGACTGGTCAGTGCATGGTTTTCCTTCAGCATATAATCTACATTAGAATAATTAATGCTAGATGTCTGAAAAGACTAACTCTGAAATCTCAGTAGCTCAAGGAAACAAAGACTTTAAAAATTATAGATTTAAGATTTAAATAATTATCGTTCTTAATGTAGTTTGACAGATTCTCTCCTCTATCTGGTGACTATGGTATTCAGGTTGTTTCCATCCTATGATGTACAACTATTCCTCACTTATCAACTATCTTGTTATCTGATGTTCTGTATTTACAGCCATAGCAAAAATCTGTTATCTGACTATTTTGTGCATTAATGGCATACATTTGGCACTAATGAATGTCAAGGTGTGAGATGAAAGTAATGCTGATTGTAATGTTTAAGGTTATGGGTCGCCTTGCCTTTTTCCATGATTCTCAGTGGTAGGGCAGTTATGTAGTGATGTAATTTGGCAATTATATTAGTGTATAATCATCCTCTATTTTGAGATCTAATGTGGTCAGTCTCTATTTTTTCATAATGCCAATTTTTACATAATGCCAATTTTCACATTCACCTTTTCATAATGCCAATTTTTACATAATGCCAATTTTCACATTCACCTTTTCTTCAGAACCTAACCATGTCAGTAAGTGGGTGTATTTGCTGTTTTAATGTGTTATCATGTAACCCCCAAGGTTATATCACAGAAAGACAGACTTGGAGGAGGCACACATGTCTTTGTCTGCCTCGTCCTAGATGGGACTCTGTGGTGGTTATATTTGTGTGTCAACTTGGCTGGGCCTGGTTGAGTGGCTGGGCAGCTGGTGGTAGTTATTCCGCATGATGAGACTACCAATCAGCTCCATGGTGGGATCTGCCACAAGCAGCTTTTGGGATGTGGTCTGCTTCCTGTATGTAAGGAGAAGCCTTGGGGATAGTCTCTGGCCTATGGCATGGTTGGACCCTGCATGTAGCCATGTCGTTGTTCAGCAGCCTGCCACGCTCTGCCGACCTTGGGACTTACAATGGATTTGAATTAATGGCCTGCTGTGTGATTTGGTAACCTTGGGACTGTGCCTTTTTACTTGTTAATTTTGGGCTTATCAGCCTCAGCAGCCAGCAGCTGTCTGAGTGAAGAAACACCTCTATCTCCAATGGGCTGGGAGCAGGAGGCAGAGCTGGACCCCAAAGTTGAGGGGCTTTCACCCAGCCCCTAAAGCTTGGCACTTTGAACTTGGACTTAAAGCCTCCAAACTGTAAGAGAATAAACTCCTGTTTGTTAAGGCCATCCCATTTGTGGTATATTCTTGTCAGATCAGCACTAGGTAACCAGAACAGAATATGGTACTGAGAGAGTGGGGTGCTGCTCTGATATATATCTAAAATGTGGAAACAGGAGTGGAGTGTGTACCTTGATCCGAGACCTTGGCAGAGAGACCCTGGCATATCGCATGAGAGACGGCAGAAGCAGAGCCAAGAGACTGGCAGAGAGATACTGGCAGAGAACCAGCATGAATGATGGCCATAGCAGAGCCCAGTGACAGGCATTAAACAGCATCAGGCTTACCAGTCCATGGAGGAGAAAGCCGGGTGCCATTGGGTAGACGGCTTCCTGGCGGAGTGGGTTGCCTTCAGGTGTTAATTGGTAGAGAAGACTGGTGGAAAATGGAATAGTAGGTTGGCTGGCCCACAGAGCAAGAAAGCTGAGTGTTTGAGTGTTTTTAGGGCAGGAAGATTTCCTGCGGAGTGGGTTGCCTTTGGCATTAATCAGCAGAAGCAGAGAGACCAAAGAAACGGAAGCAGAGCTGCCTCAGCCTGAAAGGGTAGGACCATGGCCTTTGGAGGTGGAACCACCACAGCCCCCTAGGTTTCAAAGGGCCAGGCCTTCAGCAACTCAGTTCTGAAATGTGGGTCTGCTCATTCATGTGAGCCAGTAGGATGGAGCTCTAGTCACTGCCCAGGAGTGAGGGGGCGGGGCTGCCATGCCCAAGAAGGAGCGGAACAGGGCCCACCAGGCCAAGGGGGTGAGGTCGTCACTTAGAGGAATTAGGGCACTGAAGCCACTCAGTGAGAGAGATCTGTACAGATGCCACCCAATGAAGATCTGTATAGATGCCAACTTGACAAGGGGTGGAATTGGGGTAGTTCAATTTGTATGTTAACTTGGCTGGGCCTGGTTGAGTGGCTGGGCAGCTGGTGGTAGTTATTCCACATGATGAGACTGGCAATGAACTCCATGGTGGGGTCTACCACAAGCAGCTGAGTAGCTGGCTTTGGGATGTGGTCTGCTTCCTGTATATAAGGAGAAGCCTTGGGGGATAGTCTCTGGCTTATGGCAGGCTTGGACCCTGCGTGTAGCTGTGTTGTTGTTCAGCAGCCTGCCATGCTCTGCCGACCTTGGGACTTACAATGGACTTAAATTAATGGCCTGCTGTGTGGTTTGGTAACATCGGGACTGTGCCTTTTTACTTGTTAATCTTGGGCTTATCAGCCTCAGCAGCCAGCAGCTATCTGAGTGAAGAAACACCTCTAGGTCCAGTGGGCCGGGAGCAGGAGGCAGAGCTGGACCCCAAGGTTGAGGGGCTTTCACGCAGCCCCTAGAGCCTGGTACCTTGAACTCAGACTTAAAGCCTCCAAACTGTAAGAGAATAAACTCCTGTTTATTAAGGCATCCCATTTGTGGTATATTTTTGTCAGAGCAGCACTAGGTAACCAGAACAGACTCATTTTTCTTCTCTGCACAAATCATTGTTTTCAACTAGTCACATGTTCCCACCTAAATGCAGAAGGAAAAAAAAAAAAAAAAAAAAACCAAACTCACTGCTGTCAAGTCGGATCCGAGTAACAGTGACCCCTCCTTGGGTTTCTGAGGAAGTATCACTATGGAAGTAGGATGCCCAACCTTCCTTCCGAGGAGTGGCTGGTGGGTTTGAACCACCAGCCTTCTGGTTAGCAGTAAAATGCCTTAGGCACTATACTACCAGAGCTCCCTAAATGCAAAGGTATCTGGGAAATGTAGGGAAATGACCATGGAAAACTCTGTAAACATTGCCTCTGGCCTATAACCTAAATTGCTTAAATGAGATAAGAGAAGAACATATGTTCCATGTAAACAAGGAATTATGTGCCCCATGTGATGCTTGTAAACATATAAATCTATGGATTAAAAGGGAATGGTGATATCCATGAGCCATTGTGAATCAAACATTAAGAGTCTTCTCTTTCCTTGAATGTCTTCTTCTTCTTATAATAATGTCATAGTGAGTGCCCTTTTTATTTCAGCCAGATTGAGCTGGGACTTCAGTTATTTGCAGTCAAAAACATGTTAACTAATATTATCATGCAAGATCTTGCTAGTGGTTTTTGGGAAACCATGTTATGAAATGGAATGAGACAGAATTTGAAGGCAGAAGACATAGCTTAGAGTCCTTGACCTTTACTTGCTGGCTGTATGACCTTGAGAAAAATACTAATGTCTCAAAATTATTCCTATGAATAGCCTATAACAGGTCATTGTGAGAATGAAATAAAACAATAATGTGAAAATACATTGCAAACTTTATAAAAACCCAGTGCTGTTGAGTCTATTGCAGCTCGTGGTGACCCTATGAGACAGAGTAGCAATGCCTTTTCCAAGGCTGTAAATCTTTAGGGATGCAGACTGCCTTGTATTTCTCCCATGAAGTAGCTGTTGAATTTGAACTGCCAACATGGACATTTTTGGTTTGCAGCCCAATGCTTTAACTGCAGTGCCACCAGATCTCCTGTAAACTATGAAAGCATCAGACAAAATACTACTTTTATTGTATGACAGGCTAAATAATTTTCAACATTATAGTGCCTTTTGTGATGGTTTCTTTTTAAGATGGTTTTCTTAATGCTGTCATTATAGGTGGATTCTACTTTATTTTAAATAAAATGAAAGGAACTCAGATCTGAAGGGACTGTTTCTATTATTGGATTTCGATGACCAAGCTTTAAACAGAATCTAGTTTTGCTTCCCCCGCCCCCATAATAAACTGACAGTGATATGTGGGAGGAAAACTAGCTTAGTAATAGACAAACATGGGCACTATGTATATTTGTTCTGCAGGTCTGGCTGTAGTACAAGAACATTTCTGCTATACAGAATTCAAAAACCAAACAAAAACATAGCCAATAACATAGTGACAGATTACCATTAAGAGACTGTTAGAGTGTAGGTAAAGTTAAGAGTCTAGGTTATTTATTAAGGGTCTGTTGTTTTGAAGTACAGTCACATGTTTTGGTCTAATGCTCATGTGCAGAAGGTCGTAAGAAAGCTTTAGTGACAGTGGTGGAAAGTACAATCCAGCATGAAGCAGCATATAGAGTAAAAGAATAAGATAATTGCTTAGAGACTGTGTTAAGGTGACAAGAGTTATATTAATTTAAATCTAAATCTTAAAATTGCCTTAGGGAAATTCTAAAGATAGGAAAGAAGTTTGTATCTGGTAGTTCCTAGAACAGAAGCAAAAAGAAAACACACTTCAGCTGTTAATCTGTATTGATGAATTTACAAAGTGGTACTGCAGCAAGTAGCATACTTAACTCTCTTGTATAAGTTATATAGTAAAGTATTTATAAGTTCATATGAAGAACCAGCAGGTGAATTTGAGATTTTTTTTTGTGTTTATCATTCAAAATGAGTGATTTATGGGAAAAGATTATATAAGGTTTTATTTTATTCCAACTTTGAATTATTTCAGCTACTCATTTAAGAATGTTAAGTTTGGAAGACTATCCTATCGGATATTGAAAGACTGGAATTAAAACATTTTAGCAGTGGCTAGCCACCTGGGGAGCTCTGGTAGCATAGTGCCTAAGGCATTTGGACTGCTAACCAGAAGGCTGGCGGTTCAAACCCACCAACCACTCCTCGGAAGGAAGGTTGGGCAATGTACTTCTGTAGTGATACTGCCTCTGAAACCCAAGGAGGGGTCGCTATGAGTCAGATCTGACTCTACAGCAGTGCCTTGTGTTGTATTTAGCTACCTAGAGGAAAATACTTGGCTGGATTTTTTTTTTCCTTTTTTGAAATAAACTATAGATGAATCAAGGGTGCAAATATCAAAATGAAACCATAAAAATACTAGAAGAATACATGTGTGAATTTAGAAAATAATTTTGGATTGAGGAATGTCTTTCTAATTATAAAGAAGACTAAGTCCTAGAAGCTGTAAAGAAAAGTTAGTGATTTTTTTTTCTGACAAATAAAAATCTTTGCATAAACCCAAATATCACAAATAAGTGAAAATACGAAAAGCAAGTTAGGATAGATACTTGTAATATATATGAATGAGGTAATTTTTTTTCCAATATATAAAATGTTTCTACAAATCAGTAAGAAAAAGAAAGTCACTCAATTAAAAAAATGGGCCAACCTTATGAATGAGAGGTTTGCAAATAAGAAATACAAATTTGCTCAGTTTCATCCATGACTAAAACCCTATCATGATCAAATTATGTTTTGTTTTTGTAAGATACTATGGTTATAATTTTTTTTTTTTACTGTCTTGTAAACCCAAGGAGGGGTCGCTGTGAGTCGGGATTGACTCAGTGGCACTGAGTTTGGTTGGTTTGGAATGGAATGCATGCTGAATCATTGAGTGTTTTTAAATTGTTGTTAGATATGATGGATTTGATAAATATTATACAGGACACATGTCTCAGTGGACTCATGCTAGGTAGGATGATGCTGGAAAAATATATTCACTTGAGTATTAACAAGTCCTGAACATTGAACCTTCCCAGTAATACATGGGAAGCAGTAAATATACTTACTTGTCTTACCTCACTGTACAGATGCCCAAAGAGACAAAGTTTTATACAGTCACACCTCCTGGAGGCACCACCTTATACAATTACCTCTCAGCACAGCATTATGTTGGCTAATGGAAACTTCTGTATTACGCAGTTGTACAAGTCCCCACCCTGATGCTAGTAGTGTATGTGGGGGGAAAAAAGACTACCAAAACACCTCAGGGGTTAAAAAGTTAAATATTGGCAAAATTTTAAATTTTTATAATACCCAGGATTGACAGGAGAATGAGAAATGGGCACTCTTACATGCTACCGATCAAACAATAAACTGTTAAAGCATCTTTGTTAGGCAATATGCCAATATATCAAAATTTATAATTTATATACTTGATAATCTAGCAGTTTCATCTTTATGAATTTACTTTATAAGTACTTGCACAATTATATAAAAATCGGTATAAGAATGTTTATTTCTACAATACATGTAATAGCAAAAACTGTAAATAATCTATTACTGTAAATTAGAATTTATTTAAATCAGTTTTAATTTTTTAAAAATGGTTGCAGCAGTACCTCAACAGGCTACTGCCAGAAATTAAAGCTGGATTCAGAAGAGTATTTGGAATGAGGGCTATCTTTGCTGATGTCAGATGGCTCTTGGCTGAAAGCAGAGTAAGAAAGATCTTTTTCTGTGTTTTATTGACTATACAAAGGCATTTGACTGTGTGGATCATGACAAGTTATGGCTAGCTTTGCAAGGCATGGAAGTCCCAGAACGTTTCATTGTGCTCATACAGAACTTTCACATAGACCAAAAAGGCAGTCATTCAAATAGAACAAGGAGATACTGTGTGGTTTAAAATCAAGAAGGGTATGCATCAGGGTTACATCCTTTAACCATACTTATTCACTCTGTATAATGAGCAAATAATTCAAGAAGTTGAATTATATGACTATATGAAGAAGAATGTGACATTAGGATTGGAGGAAGACTCATTTACAACCTGTGATCAGATGACACAACTTCTTGTTTAGCGTGAAGAGGACTTGAAGCACTTACTGATGAAGATCAAAGACTACAGCCTTCAGTATGGATTACACCTCAAAATTAAAAAAAAAAAAAACCTCACAACTGGATCAAAAGCAACATAATAAATGGAGAAGATGTTGAAGTTGTCAAGTGTTTCATTTTACTTGGATCCATATGCAATGCCCATGGAGACAGAAGTAAAGAAATCAAATGATGTATTGCACTGGGAATATCTGCTTCAAAAGACCTCTTTAAAGTGTTAAAAAACAAAAATGGCACCTTGAGGCAAGTGAGTAAGGTGCACTTGATTCAAGCCATGGTATTTTCACTTGCCTCATATGTGTGCAAAAGCTGGACAATGAATAAGAAAGACCAAAGAATTGATGCCTTTGAATTCTGATGTTAGTGAAGAGTATTGAATATACCATAGACTGCCACAAGAATGAACAAATCCATCTTGGAAGAAGTAGAGTTAGAATGGTCCTTAGAAGTGAAGATGGCAAGACTTCATCTCACAGACTTTAGACATGTTAGCATGTCCCTGGAGAAGGATATCCTGCTTGGTAAAGTTCAGGGTCCATGAAAAAGAGGAAGATCTTTAACAAGGTTGATTGATACAGTGGCTGCAACAATGGGCTTGATTATAGCAATGATTGTGAGGATGGTGCAGGAGTGAGCAGTATTTCCTCCTTTGTACATAGCACTATGAATTGGAACCAACTCAGTGGACCTAAGAACAACAACATAATGAAATATTAAACAGCCGTATGTATTAATATGGAAATAGCTTCAGAATAGATTAAGTGATAAACACAAAAGCAAGGTGCATAAACATACAAATAATATCTTGCACTTGACTTTTTCAAAAGTATATGTGTATATACACTTAATTATGGAAAATATCTATTATTAATTAAAGAAAAACTGAAAGGATAATAGAGGTGATGGCATAGGGAGATTTTTCCATTTAAACTCTTAAGTGCTTTTTGAGTTTTCATCACATAGATGGAGATCTGGTGGCATGTACCTGGATGAAATAAACATTGGTTTATGATTATAAAGACAATGAATATTAAACTTGAATGTGTGGAGTACATTGATATAAGACTATAAACACTACTAAAATATAAACGTTAAATACCATGATGTCTAGTTTTTTTGCTTTGTTTGCTTGCTTGCATGTTTTTAGAATAAATGGAGGCCATGGAAAGAGTACAGATGAAATAAAATTGGCATGTATTGATAATTTTTGCAACTAGGTAACAGGTAAATTGTGTTCATTAAACTATTCTGTTTTCATAAATATTTGAAAATTAATATAAAAACTTGAATCATTTTTAGTGTGTGCTTAAACAGCATTGATATTGGATTACAAGTACAAAATAGAAGGCTGAGCACGGATCATGAATGATATCTTAAAGTATGTGGAGTTGTTTAAAAATGCAAAAGAAAACTTTCCTGGCAGATTTCATAGAGCAGACCCACAGCTAGTGTTTTGGTTACCTAGTGTTACTCTCACAGGAATATACCACAAATGGGATGGCTTGAACAAACAGAAGTTTATTCTCTTACAGTTTTGGAGGCTAGAAGTCCAAGTTCAAAGTGTCAGGCTCTAGGACTTGGTGAAAGCCCCTTGACCTTGAGCTTCAACTCTGCCTTTTGCTCCTCATGCTAGTGAGGCTTTTCTTCCTTCGAGCAGCTGCTGGGTCCTGAGGCTGACAAGCCCAAGGTCGATAAATAAAATGGCACAATCCCAATAGTACCAAACCACACGGCAGGCCATTGATTCAAGTCTTGAAAAAGTCCCAAGATTGGCAGGGCAACATGGCAGGCTGCTGAACAATGACTCAGCTACATGTAGGGTTCAAGCATTACCATAAGCTAGAGACCTTTCTCAAAGCTGCTGCTTATATACGGGAAGCAGCCCACATCCCTAAAGCATCTACTCAGCTGCTTGTGGTAGATCCCACCATGGAGCTGATTGCCAGTCTCATCATGGAGAATAACTACCATCAGCTGCCCAGCCACTCATCCCGGCCCAACCAAGTTGACACACAACTTTAACTACCACAGCTAGATAGAATATAATGTTGTGTTGTTGTTGTTATGTGCCGTTGAGTCGGCCCCGACTCATAGCGACCCCTCCTTGGGTTTCCGAGGCAGTATCACTACAGAAGTAGGATTGCCCAACCTTCCTTCCGAGGAGTGGCTGCTGGGTTTGAACCGCCAGCCTTCTGGTTAGCAGTCAAGTGCTTTAGCTACTATGCTACCAGAGCTCCTAGAATATAATGAGGCAGTTTTAACTCAATAGAAAGAAGTGTTTAAAGGTTCAAGTGTCTAAGGATTCAAGCTTGTTGCCTTATGAGGTAGTCAGTACAGTATTGTTGAAAGTGTGAAAGAGAAGGCTGAATCATCAGGGGAGGATTTATAGAGAGAGGCATCTGTAATGAATTTAGCGTTATAAGGTGAGATGCCCTCATAGTGTTCCAGGATACTCTGAGTCATTCTGTGCTGCCCAGAATTTGTTTCCATTAGCCAATTGTACTTTTTCAGTTGTTAAGCTGTTGGAACATAAACACATACCTCTTTTGTTCCATTGTACTTGCTTCACTTATCTGGAGGCCTGGAAGATGAGCCAAGGCTGAAGACAGGAGTCCATGATCTTGGTAATAATTACAGGTCCTTGAGACAGAGTAATATTTTAATTGGTAAATGGGGTCTTGTTAGCTGTATCCATTTTTCTTCCAATTTAGTACTTTATTCAATTTCAAATGAACATCATAGCAATTATTTATTCACATTCAACTTTACTGAAGCTATATATTCTAGAATCTTGATTTTTTTTCCCAAAAATAAATTGTATTTAATGCTGTAGCTTTTTTTTTTTTTTTAACTTTATTAAGCCTTTAACTTAAAAGGAACCTTTGTAACTCTTTGAAAATTTAAAAACATGGTTCTGTTTAGTGCCTAAGGCACTTGACTGCTAACAGAAGGCTGGCGGTTCAAACCCACCAGCCACTCCTCAGAAGGAAGGTTGGGCAATCTACTTCAGTAGTGATACCACCTCAGAAACCCAGGGAGGGGTTGCTATGAGTTGGGTCTGACTCAACAGCACATAACAACAACAACAACAAATTTGTTGAGAAAAAATAACAAGAATGAAGTTCCCAAGATTATTTTTTATCTTTGATTCATAGGTATCTTTTGCCAGATTGTTCTCTTCTGTTTAAAATCCTCTTTGCCTCTATTAAGACTTCCAGCATTGATGGATAAAATATTTAGCTGAGTATTTTAAGAGGTTTGCTTCTTTTCTCAAAAGAAGAAAAGAATTCAAACTGGGCACATGAATGATTTTCTGCTTTTTTGTATGTTAGTAATCACTTAAAAGTGATCCACCTCAGAACTTACTTTTATATCTAATAGAATTATTGAAGGATGATAAAATATTCTTATATAATAAACAATATGGAATGTTTCTAAATGCAGAATAATTTTGGTCTACTACTTTCTTATGAATAGCAGTAAAACACTGTCTGATATATTACTGGACAACTTTATGAATAGCCCTGAAACATTGTCCAATACAGTGCTGGAAGATGAGCCCCTGAGGTCAGAAGGCACTCAAAATATGACTGGGAAAGAGCTACCTCATCAGAGTAGAGCCGACCTTAATGATATGGATAAAGTAGAGCATTTGGGTCCTCCGTTTGTTGACATGGCAGGACTCAAAATGAGAAGAAACAGCCACAAGCGTCCATTAATAATTGGAACATGGAATGTAGAAGTATGAATTTAGGAAAAGTTGGAAGTTGTCGAAAATTAAATGGAACACATAAAGATTGATATCCTAGGCATTAGTGAGCTGAAATGGACCAGTCTTGACCATTTTGAATCCAACAACCACATGATCTACTATGCCAGGAATGACAAATTGAAAAGGAATGCTGTGGCATTCATCATCACAAAGAATATTTCAGGGACTATCCTGAAAGGATAATATCCAGACACCTATGAGTTAGGCCATTTAATACTACTGTTATTCAAATTTACGCAACAACCACCAAAGCCAAAGATGAGGAAATTGAAGATTTTTACCAACTTCTGCAGTCTGAAATTAACCTAACATGCAATCAAGATGTGCTGATTATCACTGGTAAAAGTTGGAAACAGAAGAATCACCAATAGTTGGAAAATTCGACCTTGATGATAGAAATAACACTGGAGATCACATGATAGGATTTTGTAAGACCAATGACTTATTCATTGCATATATCTTTTTTTAACAACACAAACGGCAGCTATACACATGGACTTCAACAGACAGAGTACACAGGAATCAGATTGATTACATTTGTGGAAAGAGGCATTGGCAAAGCTCAATATCTTCACCCAAAACAAGGCCAGGAACTGATTGCAGAAAGACCATCAACTGCTCACATGGAAGTTCAAGTTGAATTTGAAGACAATTAAAAGAAGTCTAAAAGACAAAGAACTCAAACTCACTGCCGTCCTGTTGATTCAACTCATAGTGACCCCACCTTGGGTTTCTGAGGCAGTATCTCTATGGAAGTAGATTGCCTAGTCTTTCCCCATGAGAGCAAAAATATGACCTTGAATATATCCCTCCTGAATTTAGAGACAATCTAAAGAATAGATTTGATACATTGAACACTGATGACTGAAAACCAGAGGAATTGTGGGATGACATCAAGAGCATCATCTGAGAAGAAAGCAAAAAGTCATTAAAAAGACAGGAAAGGAAGAAAAGACCAAAATGGATGTCAGAAGAGACTCTGAAACTTGCCCTTGAATGGAGAGTAGCTAAAGAAAATGGAAGAAATTACAAGATAAAAGAGCTGAACAGAAGATTTCAAAGAGCAGTTTGAGAAGAAAAGTCAATTATTATAATGAAATGTGTAAAGATAGGGAATTAGACAGCCAAAAGGGAAGAACATCCTCAGCATTTCTCAAGCTGAAAGAACTGAGGAAAAAAATTAAGCCTTGGGTTGCAATATTGAAATAGTCTATGGGCAATATATTGAATGATGCAGGAAACATCAAAAGACAATGGAAGGAAGGCACAGAGTCACTGTACCAAAAAGAATTGGTCGATGTTCATCCATTTCAGTAGGTGGCACATGATCAAGAGCCAGTGGTACTGAAGAAAGAAGTCTAAGCTGGCCTGAAAGAAGTGGCAAGAAACTAGGCTCTAGGAATTGACCATCGAGATGTTTCAACAAATGGATGCCCCACTGGAAGCACTCACTCAGCTATGCAAAGAGATATGGAAGACAGCTACCTGGCCAACTGACTGGAAGAATCCATATCTATACCCGTTCCAAGGAAAGGTGATCCCACAGAATGTGGAAATTATCGAACAATATCATTAATATCTCATGTAAGTAAAATTTTACTGAAGATAATTCAAAAACGGTTGCAGCAGTATATTGACAGAGAACTTCCAGAAACGTAAGCTGGATTCAGAAGAGACTATGGAAGGAGGGATATCATTGCTGATGTCAGATGGATCTTGGCTGAAGCAAAGAATATGAGAAAGATGTTTATTTGCATTTTATTAACTATGCAAAAGCATTCAATTGTGTGGATCATAACAAATTATATATAACATTGAGAAGATTGGGAACTCCAGAACATTCAGTTGTACTCATGAGGAACTGGCACATAGATCAGGAGGCTGTTGTTTGAACAGAACAAGGGAACACTGCATGGTTTAAAATCAAGAAGGGCATCAGGATTGTATCCTTTCACCATACTTATTCTATCTGTATGCTGAACAAATAATCCAAGAAGCTGGACTATATGAAGAAAAATGTGGTATCAGGATTGGAGGAAAACTCATTACCAACCTGCTATATGCAGATAACACAACTTTGCTCGCTGAAAGTGAGGATAAGTTGAAGCACTTACTGATAAAGAAACAAAAATCCTCACAACGGGACCAATGAGCAACATCACGATAAATGGAGAAAAGATTTTTGGCTTTCTTCTGTTTTTATTTTTTTTTAACAGCTTTATTGAGGTATAATTTATATACTATAAAATATACCATTGTAAGTATACAATTCAATGACTGTTATAAATTTAAAAATTGTTCACCTATCACCAAAATATAGTGTCAGAACATTTCATCACTTCAGTAAGATCCCTTGTGCCCATTTACAATTGATATTACTTGGTTCTGCAGTCAACACCAGTGGAAGCAGCAGTCACCATATCAGACAGTGTATGTTGTTGTTGTTAGGTGCCATTGAGTCGTTTCCAACTCATAGTGACCCCATGCAGAGCAGAATGAAACACTCTCCGATTCCGCACCAGCTCAATGATCCCTGCTATACTCGAACCCATCATGGCAGCCACCGTGTCAATCCATCTCGTTGAAAGCCTTCCCCTCTTTCATCGACCCTCCACCCTACCAAGTATGACATCCTTCTCTAGGGAATGGTCCTTTCTGACAACGTGACCAAAGTAGGTGAGACGAAGTCTGGCCATTCTCGCTTCCAAGGAGCATTTCAGTTGCACTTCCTTCAGGACAGATCTGTTAGTTCTTTTAGCAGTCCATGGTACTGCAAAAACGACAAGGAGGCCACATGTTCTGACCTTCTCTAATCTCACAAGAGGAAGACAGCAGTAGCCCAAGGCCTATTACTGCAAGGCCAAACATGCTGCCTCCCTCCAGCCCTTTCACCAACCGTTCCTCCCAAAGCACCCACCACCTCTCCCCTGGGTTCGATAATTCGCTGCAGTGGCCACACAGAACTCACAGATTACGGGGTTTATTAGGGAAGCACCAGGCTACAACTCAAGTTCAGAAAG
>NW_006921896.1:1365073-1381427 GCF_000298275.1 Orycteropus afer afer
GCCACATCAGCAAATGGAGGTCTCAAAAGCTTTACCTTATCCATATGAGTAAAGCTGGGTTTACTCTGATGATACAGCTCTTTTCCAGTCCTATTTTGAGAGCCTTCTAAGCTAACTGGACTATTCATAAAGTTGCGCAGTAATGTATCAGACAGTATTTCTTTGCTATTCATAAGATTTCCCTGGCCAATTCTTTGAGAAGTGGACGGCCTGTTCCTTCTTCCTACTCTGTCTCAGTCTGTAAGCTGGGCTGATACCTGTGCACCATGTGCATCCCGCTGGGTTAGAAACACCAGTGGCTCAGCCTCAAAACTCACATCAACACTTCACCATGGTAGGGCAAACCAACAGACAAGTTTGTCTCCCTGTTGGAAACCTCTCCTACCACCCTTACCTGGGTCCCTGCGGCTGACTCCGCAATGTATAGCATTGGGCAAATCTGCTGCAGAAGACCTTTTTCGAGTGCTAAAGAGAAAAGATGTCTCCTCAAAGACGAAGGTGCACCTGGAACAAGCCATGGTATTTTCAGGCATCTCATATGCACATGACAGTTGGATTATGTATAAAGAAGACCCGAGAAGAGTTTATGCTTTTGAGTTGTGGTGTTGATGAAGAATGCTGAAAGTATCACGGACTGCTAAAAGAACTAACAAATCTGTCCTGAAAGAAGTGCAGCCAGAATGCTCCTTGGAAGCGAGAATGGCCAGACTTCATCTCACCTACTTTGGTCACCTTGTCAGGAGGGACCATTCCTTGGAGAAGGATATCATATTTGGTAAAGTGGAGGGTCAATGAAAAAGGGGAAGGCCCTCAATGAGATGGATTGACACAGTGGCTGCAAGCATGGGCTCAGGTATCGCAAATATGGTGAGGCTGGGACAGGACTGGGCAGTGTTTTGTTCTGCTGTACTTAGGGTTGCTGTGAGTCGGAGAGGAATTGATGGCAGCTAACAACAACAACAACAACATTTCTATTGATAACTTTTGGTTCTATATTCCTATGTTGGGAAGAAATTACCAAGCGCTTTTTGGCTTTCTTCTGGTTTCTTTCCTTTTTTTTTTTTTCCCATACAGCTTTATTGAGGTATAATTTATATACCATAAAATATACTATTGTAAGTATACAATTCAATGATTGTTATAAATGTACAAGTTGTGCAGCTGTCACCAAAATACAGTGTCAGAACATTCCATCACTTAAGTAAGATCCCCTGTGCCCATTCATAATTATGATTATCAACCCAATTCTGGGCAACCACCAGTTTACATTATGTTTCTATACATTTGCCTTTTGTGAACATTTGTTATAAATGAAACGAAATAATATCTGTTCTTTTGTGATGACTTCTGTCACTTAGTTTAATGTTTATAAGGTTCACCTGTGTTGTAGAATGTATTAGTACTTCATTACTTTTTATATCCAAATGCTTTTCCATAGTATGGCAATACGACATTTTGTTTATCCATTCACTGTTTGCCAGGCATTTGGATTGTTTCCAGTTTTGGCTATTATCACTAACGCTGCTGTGAATATTTACAGATAAGTCTTTGTGTGGACATATATTTTTATTTAAATTTTTTTTTCTTAGTCTGCTTTTAATGCGTAATATTGGTATTTTCAGAAACTACCAAACTGCTCTAAAGTTGTTGCAACATTTTACATTCCCATCAGTAATGTAGTGTGAAGATTTTGGTCTGTCCACATCCTCTCTAGCACTTTATAATGACAGTCTTTTTCTTTATTATTATAGTTATCCCAGTGAATTTGTAGTGCTATCTCAGCACTAATGATGTTCAGCATATTTTTATGTGTGAATTAGCCATTTGTATATCTTCTTTAATTAAATTTGTATTCCTATCCTTGCCTATTTACTAATTGCATTGTTTGCTTTTATTATTGAGTTGTAAGAGTTCTGTGTGTATTCTAGACCCAAGTACTTTATCAGATATATTTGTTCCCAAGGTGTGGCTTGCCTTTTCACTTTATAGGTGATGTCTTTTGAAGAGCAAGAGTTCATTATTTGATCAAGTCCAGTTTATTAGTTTTTTTTTGAGTCATGCTTTTATTGTCCTGTCTAATAAATAAATCTTCCTCTGAAGAAAGATTGGGCAATCTACTTACATAGTGATACTGCCTCGGAAACCCAAGGGAGGGTTCGCTATGAGTTGATCGACAGCAATGAGTTTGGTTTTTTTCATTTAAGAAATCTTCACCTAATCCAAGGTTACAATGATTTTTCTCCTGTGCTATCATCTCACATTTTATAGTTTTAATTCTTACATTTAGTTTTGTGATCCATTTTAAGTTGGTTACTGGGTATGGTCTGAGGTGTCTAAGTTCATTTTTGTTTTGTTTTACAAATAGATACTAAATTTTTCCAGCACCATTTGTTGAAAAATATGTTTTTCCCCATTGAATTGCATTTTCATCTTTGTTGAAAATCAGCTGACACATAAATGTAAGGGTATTCCTATTCTTATGCTATTACTAATGGTTCAACACTTGAGTACTAGGCAGCTAATCGAAAGACTGGCCATTTTAAACCACCCAGTGGCAATGGCTGATGCAGGACCAGTCAGTGTTTCATTCTGTTGTACATAGGGTTGTTATGAGTTGGATTTGACAGCATCTAACAACAACAGCAACAATATCAGAAAGAGAGAGAGAGATTCTGAGGAGCTCTGGTGGCATAGTGCCCAAAGCATTTAACTGCTGACCAGAATGCTGGTGGTTCAAACCCACCAGGCACTTCTTGGAAGTAAAGTTGGGCAATCTACTTCCATAGTGATACCTCCTTGGAAACCCAAGGAGGGGTCGCTATAAATCAGATCTGACTCAACAGCAGTGAGTTTTTTTTGTTTTTGTTTTATATATAGATTCTGAACATTTCTTACCTTGTTTAGAGGAAAGCAAGAAACATAAATAAAGCTGTTTTCCTTTGCTGTGGCAATTTGTTTCTTATTTCTAGCAAGTGCACAGGACTTTGCAGCATATATTTTTTTAATCCCAGCTGCTTGTTACTTGGAGATAATGTTAAGAATATGGTCTCTGAATCCTGGCTATACCACGTACTTGATAAGATCTGGAGCACGTTATTAAACTCCTCTGTGCCTGCTATACAATGGCAATGACAATGTTATCTTCCTTCCTAGTGTTTCCTTATTAGAATTTAATGAGTGAACTATATATATAAGCCATAAAAGTTAGTTATCATTATTTTTTCAGATTTTCTCCTACTTTCTAAAACTCTAGTTTTCTATTTGCCATGATTTTTCTCACTTTTATTTTTTTAAGTACATTTAGCAGTTGGGGGAGTTTGAATGTGTGAATGTGTATTTTGTTGGAAACTTAAGGAATCTCTAACCAAATGAAAGAAACAGTTAAAAGAGATACAAGTGGCAAGAACTAATCGGCCATTTTGTCGGAGCCCTACAGCTAGAATAAATGTGCTCCCACTGTTTTTCTGTCCTTGTGACCAAACCAGTTAGGATTCAGTGGCCTGCAAGAAAAGAATCTTATTGCCCTGGTATGAATCCTAGCTCAGCCCTTACTAGACCTTGTCATTGTTGCTATTGTTAAGTGCCAAAAAGTTAATTCTGACTCATAGTGACCCCATGTGCAGGGTGGAGCTGCCCCATAGTGTTTTCTTGGCTGTAATCTTTACAAAAGCAGATTGCTAGGTCTTTTTTCCATGGAGCTGCTAGGTTGGGTTTGAACCATCCACCTTTCAGTAGCAGCCAAGTGCCCCTAATCATTGTACCATCCAGGTTCTGTTTTTTGTTAGTGGTGGTAGTAGTACTCATTCTGAGTACTGTCTCAGCTATGCTGATCACAATGAGAGCTCAGCACTCCTTAATGACAGGATTTATTATAGAGAAAAAGGAGAATGGAGACTAGATGTTCCAAAACCAACAGCTATTAACTACAGCCTCAGTGTATGCATTTTGTTAACTACCTCACATATTTTTATGAACCAAAATAAATAAAAAGGCATGTATAAACAAGGTTACCAGTACTTATTTATAAAATGTATATTAGTATAGAACACAGGAGAGCTGAACTATCAGCTCAGCCTTTTCTCACTGAGTTAACCATAACTTTTTATGTCCTGATTTCATAATTTATATAGTGATAGTATAAACACTACATGACCCCTAAAGATAATTCTAGCAGTAAAATCCCAATGTCCTCTGTTTTATTTATTTAGTATAGGAAACTATATTGCTTTAACATACGCATACCATGTAGTCCAATCTTCAAACTCCAGTGATATCTGGGAATTTATATCCAACCCAGACTTCATAATAAAGCTGGACTCAGAATACTTCAATTAAAGATTGTTGTTGTATTAATTTCCATCAAGGCAAGAAACAGATGTGTTTGAAGAAAAACTAAAACTCAGTGGATGTCTAAGTTTATTAAAAAAAAAAAAAACACTAGTGATGTAATCGTTCTATAAGAGTACAAAATAATTTCAATTTAAATGTAATTAATCATAAATGTCTTCATTTTCACAGTTATTTTTATTTCTCCATGACTGAAAGGCTATTGAATATTTTTTTATTATTTTCCAGAAAAAGAAAAAAAATTGCCACCGAGTCGATTCCAATTCATAGCAACCCGGTAGGACAGAGTAGAACTGCCCCATAGGGTTTCCAAGACTGTAAATCTTTACCGAAACAGACTATTTCATCTTTCTTCTGAGTAGGGGCTGTGCTCACCACCAACCTTTTGGTTAGCAGTCTGATGCTTTAACTACTATGTCACCAGAGCTCCTGTCCTACTTACCAGAAAGGATATTTTACATTTAGGATACTTAGTAGTTTATTGGGGCTCTGGTGGTAGTGCCTAGGGCATTGGACTGCTAACTAGAAGGCTATTGTTAAACTACTAAAGAATATATAAGTTATTATGTATTCTTTGTTGTTGTTATTATGTGCCGTCAAGTCAGACCGACTCATAGCAACCCCTCCTTGGGTTTCTAGGTGGTATCACTACGGAAGTAGTTTGCCCAGTCTTCCTTTCGAGGAGTGGCTGGTGGGTTTGAACCGCCAGCCTTCTGGTTCGCAGTCAAGTGCCTTAGGCACTATGCTACCAGAGCTCCCATGTATTCTTTAGTAGTTTAATAGTAAACTAAGTACTTTAGTAGTTTAGGTATAAACTATTAGTACTTCTCACTTTTGGTTCCTGTTATCTGACTCCTTCACCTACTAGATCAGATGAGCATAACCTTACAATATACTTATGGTCACTGAAGGGTTAATTCAGGTACCTCCATAAGTATAACTGTTACATTTAATTATTGTCTTTTAAACAATATTCACTTTAGAAAACTCTCAGCCTAAGTTATATTACAAAATAATCATCAGATCTTCCTTTATTATTATGAAAGTCTACCTGCTGTTTCCTTATTTTTTAAACATTATTTACTTCAAAAAAAAAAAGTTAGCCTAAATAAGATTACCAATTAAAGACAGTAATCAGATCTTCCTTTCTTACTATGATTACATGTAAATATACTGTGTAATATGGCTATGTTTTGAGTAAACAAGTAGTAGTCACTTCAAAATGTGTGATGTTAATTGCACGTTTCTTGTCTGATAACTTTCTGAGCCATAATGCCATGATTGCTTATTTACACTGCACATTAACAGGAGACATAACATATACTGTCTGCAATTCTGACTAAAGGGCAGGATAAAGAGCAGGGACTATTAGCAGAAAGAATATTAATTTGAAGGTTTTAAACTCGAACGTAGACATGATTTCAAATAAAACCTTGAGAATTTCTAAGAAAAACTCTAGGAATTCTGATAACCATTTATGAAATTATTTTATCTTTGTCATTAACAATTATATGTTTTAGAAAATTAGGCATATATGGAGAATAATAATTAGATCTTTAGACAATTCACCAACCAAACATGCCTCTACCATGTTGTCTTTCTTAACATTCTTTCATGTGCAACAGGCATTTAATATAGGAAGAGTTAACTAGCACTCCATTATTTTTAGAAGAAATCAGAATAATTCTCAGAAGAATGAAGATGATGGAGATATATAGCATTCATTCCTTTAAGAGCTTATTTTATCCTGTACCTTCCTATGAGATAGAATCTCATAGTATCTCCATTTTATATGAGAGAACTGAGCATACAGAGTGACTTCCCCAAGGTTAAACTCAAACCCAGTGCCATCAGTCGATCCTGACTCATGGCAATGTTATAGTTAGCTAAAATGTATACAATATAACCTCATATCATCAGTTGTTTGTAATGCTGCACTTGAAACTATTTTCAGTGTTTCATTGTTGCTTGTTATTTTTTAGCTGCTTGCTGACCAGATAGTCCTGCTTGGCTAAAATTTCCTATGTATTCAGCTGAAGGAGATTGATGTTTTTAAATATATCACTGTTTATCTGGTACAATAGTTAGCTGTTAAAATTTCTCTTAAAAAAATGGAGGTAATTATTTCTGCTCTTAGGATATTGTAATAGTCAAATGAGCTTGTACTTATATCAACACTTTTGTAAATATGAGTTGCTAACTTCACACTTGAAAAACAAATATTTTCCCCAATTCTATTGCCTCTGTCTTCAGATAAAATTGTATGTGTTTTTCCATTATTTATTTTCAGTGTTTGGACTTATACACACATAACATTTATGTAGGACACTTTTTAAAAAATCATTTAATTAAGCCATATTAAAATTTATCTTTTATAACATTTTGTTGAGGTCTAAATTTCTAATACAAGGAAGAAACAAGACTTGTATGGATATTTCATTGTGGTGATAAATTAATCTTTAAAAAGATACAGTTTTGTTGAAAAATTTTATACCGTGAGTACCTGAAATGTTGTTTCAGACATATGGCATTCTGAATCTCAGTGGATTTAATTTGCCAAACAGTTACTGAGATACTGAGATATTAATAGATTTAATCAAGTCATAGAAATAAAATGTTAACTCTATATTTTTTATTTCCGATACTTCATATTAAAACTACCTTAAAATGACATCTAGATATATTTTCATGTTTAGAAACTTATTATTTCAGGATCTTATGAGTGTTTGTTTTTTTCCTTGTTAACCAAGTACTTATGGGTCACGCCCTTTGGTTACTGTAGTAATATGTCTTGGATACTGCAGTGTATTACTCCACCTCTTAGCTACAGTTAAGTTGTGGCTTTAGATATCTCATCATTTTTCACTCCTTTTTAACCATTGTATCAGTGCATATCATTTACAACATTGAGCAGCATGTTAGAGGTTTTGATTTGAGTTGAAGTAAAAAATAAATGAGAACATTATTATACATCTCCCAACACTTAAATTTTAATTGAAGTGTTAGTTGTAACCATGCAACCTCCGGTGGTAAATATGACTGACTGCTCTTTCTTCTTACGCACTTTTAAGCAAAGTAAAGCAGCGGTTCGGCTGAAAGAAGACATGAAAAAGATAGTGGCGGTGCCACTAAATGAGCAGAGGGATTCTACCTGTGTAAAGTTATTTGGAGTGAGTCTTCAAGAACTTCATCAGCACGGGCTCACTGAGAATGGTATTCCAGCTATAGTGTGGAACATAGTTGAGTACTTGACACAGCATGGTAAGTTAAGTGTGCTTTAATTATGTTTGTTTTTTTTGGTTTTACACGTGCAGAGAAATGTGTTTGTGTTAATTACTTCCTAGAATATGAGTAGAATATTCGCTAAAACATCTTATTAAAATATGAAATTATTGTGTACTACGATTTTCCCTAAAGGCCATTAGTAACATTCATTCTGCTTACCATTATTTTGAGTGTACTGATTTGATTAACCATAAAACAATGCATTAGTTATTGAGGTTTCTAGTTTGGAATAATTCATGGTTTTAGGTGCTAAAATACAAGTATTTTTCTAATATTAATGGTGAGTTCTTTGAATTAATTAAATTCCAACTGATACTCAATAATTTTTTAATACAAGAGGACATTTTTTGTGTGTTTCTTTCAGCTGAGGTCAGTCATGAATTTGGACACTGATTATTTTCATGAGCTTGATGGGGTTATCATTGAGGGTGGAACATTTACTTTAAGAATGATAAAACAAAAGGAGAGTAGTATAGTATATTTTATAATAAAGAGATAAATTATATCTACTCTGTGTCTGAATTGACTTGACAGCAACAGATTTGGCTATCTACATGACAGCTATGTAGCCTACTAAGTCATTGAGACAGACTTCCTTCCTTCCTTCCTTCCTTCCTTTTTTTTTTTTCCCTGATCTGTGAAAGGATTTAATCACCCAGTCCTTTATCTAATGGGCATTTATCTGTGTTTTTGATGATTTTTATTTTATTTAAAAATTTAATCGACATATAGCTCTTCTGTTGACCCTTGGTAAACTTCAAATAACAAGATATTAAGGCATAGTTCTACAAAGGTAGTTCTGCAAAGCAGCAGAGAAATATGATCCAAGTATGCAGCTTTTTGATCATTTTACTTAGAATAGGACTTAAAGTTTGATAATTTGAGCGAATGGCTTCATATCCCATAGATCTATACTTTTCAAACTAAGGCAATGTGATGAGAGAACTCTAAACTGTATATGTATATATTGTTTATGTATATAAACAACTTCAAAAGATTTGGGAGGCAAATATTCTCGGGGGAAAAGTTTGCAATTTTCATCATTCATATACTAAAATAAACATGGATTAATTGCAGAGTAGAATATAAATTTTGTGGGAATTTTGCAATGGAAAAACTGGAGGCTTTGAAGAAATTCTATACTTTGTGTACTTTGCTTCAGGCCCCATCTCTTCCAAGATTATAAGTCTATTCCCTCTGCCAGTAAGAATCTTTCATTGGAAATGTGTGGGAAGCACTGCCCATGTGTTCCTCTATAGCAACTTGACAGGCTATATAGAAAATAGTTTAGATCTCAGAAAGTCAGGTATTTTCTGTTGATTAAAAAAAGGGAGTTTCTATGTTTTAGTAGGGACCCTGGTGGTGCAATAGTTACAGCACTCAACTGCTAACTGAGGTCAGTGGTTTGAACCTACCAGTTGCTCTGGAGGATAAAGATATGGAAGTCTGCTCCCATGAAGATTTACAGCCTTAGAAACTTTGTGAGGCAGTTCTGCTCTGTTCTATAGTCAGAATCCACTCAATGGCAGTGGGTTTCATATTATATGCTCTAGTTACCAAGTATGTAGATGACAAAATGTTATTTTTTTCTGGAAACTGAGGAGCCAGATTTATGTGCTTACTCTGTAGGCATTATCTCCTAATTTTTGGAGGAAGATGATCTGCACAGGGGCTAGATATCTAGAGAACAACTCTGGATTTGCTCAAATGCTTTAAAGATTAAACACAAAGATGTTAATACAATAATCCAGCTCAATGAGAGCTGGGCCTATAAGATCTTGGCCAGATGTTATTCACATACACACTCAGTACTTAAAACTGTGTCCCACTGATTAAGATCGAAATGGATCTCTAGGTATTTCATTTAATGTCTTGAATAGAGTTGTTTATTATTATTCATTTGATACCAAGATTTGACCACAAAAATAATATCTTGGTTTTAGCATAATCAGTGTTCTGACCTTTTGCCCAACAATGATTGAATAATAGCCTCTTGAAGTAATTTCCATCATAAAATTGTTTCATGTTTTTAATTTCATTTTTTTAAATTATATATATATATATAGAGAGAGAGAGACAGAGAGAGAGAGAGAGAGAGAGAGAGAGAGAGAGACAAAGGGAGAGGTTATTATATTCATGTGGTTCAAAGTACTAGAGGGTACAGAGTGAAAAAAGTCTCTCTCTCCAAATCCTGTCCAATGACCATTCATTTCCCTTTCCCAGAAACAGTGTACATGCATACCTCATTTAAATATGCTTTGCTTTATTGTGGTGGTGGTGTTGTTAGGTGTCGTCGAGTCATCTCCGACTCATACCAACCCACAGAACGAAACACTGCCTAGTCCTGTGCCAGCCTGACAATCCCTGCTAAACTGGAGCCCATTGTTGCAGCTACTGTGTCAATCCATCTTGTGGAGGGCGTTCCCCTTTTTCGTTGACCCTCCATTTTACCAAGATTGATATCATTCTCCAGGAAATGGTCCCTTCTGACAACATGACCAAAGTAGGTAAGATGAAGTCTGGCAATTCTTGCTTCCAAGGAGTATTCCAGCAGCACCTCTTCCAGGACAGATTTGTTAGTTCTTTTAGCAGTCCACAGTGCTTTCAATATTTTTTGCCAACACCACAACTTAAAAGCATCAATTCTTCTTTGGTCTTCCTTATTCATTGTCCAGCTCTCACATGCATAAGAGGTGATTGAAAATACCATGGCTTAGGTTAGGCATACCTTAGTCCTCGAGGAGACATCTTTGTTCTTCATCACTTGAAAGCTGTCTTTTGCAGCAGATTTGCCCAATGCAATCATCTGATGTCTTGACTGCTGCTTCCATTGGTGTTGACTGTAGAGCCAAGTAATATGAAGTCTTTGACAACTTCAGTCTTATCTCCATTTATCGTGATGCTGCTTATTGATCCAGTTGTGATGATTTTTATTTCTTTATGTTGAGGTATAATCCATAAGGCAGACTGTAGTCTTCAATCTTCATCAGTAAGTGCTTCAAGTCATCCTCACTTTCAGCAAGCAAACTTGTGACATCTGCATATCGTAGATTGTTAATGATTCTTTCCTCAATCCTGAAGCCACATTCTTCTTTATATAGTCCAGCTTCTCAATTTATTTGCTCAGCACACAGACTAATTAAGCATGGTGAAAGGATACAACCCTGATACACTTCCTTCCTGATTTTAAACCATGTAGTATCCCCTTGTTCTGTTCAAATGACAGCCTCCAGATCTGTATACAAGTTCCTTATGAGTACAGTTAAGCGTTCTGGAATTCCCATTCTTCTCAATGTTATCCATAATTTGTTATGATCCACTCAATCAAATGCTTTTGTATAGTCAATAATTAACACAAGTAACATCTTTCTGGTATTCTTTACTTTCAGCCAAGATCCATCTGACATCAGCCATGATATCCATCATTGCACATCCTCTTCTTAATCCAGCTTGCATTTCTGGAAGTTCTTTGTCAATATACTGCTGCAACCATTTTTTAATTATCTTCAGTAAGATTTTACTTGCATGTGATATTAATGATGTTTGATAATTTTCACATTCTATGGGATTGCCTTTCTTTGGAATGGGTAGAAATATGGATTTCTTCCAGTCATTTGGCCAAGTAGCTGTCTTCCAAATCTCTTGGCATAGCCAAGTGAGTGCCTCCAGCACGGCACCCATTTGGTGAAACATCTCAGTGGGTATTCCGTCAATTCCTGGAGCCTTGTTTTTTGCCAGTTCCTTCAGTGCAGCTTCCACTTCTTCCTTCAGTACCATTGGTTCTTGATCATATGCTATCTCCTGAAATGGAGGAACATCAACCAGTTCTTTTTGGTACAGTGACTTTGTATTTCCTCCATCTTCTTTTGATGTTTCCTGCATCATTCAATATTTTGCCCATAGAATCTTTCAGTATTGCAATTCAAAGCTTAAATTTCCTCTTCAGTTTCTTCAGCTTGAGAAATTCTAAGTGTGTTCTTCCCTTTTGGTTTTCTAACTCCAGGTCTTTGCACATTTCATTATAAAAACTGACTTTGTCTTCTCAAGCTGCTCTTTGTAATCTTCTGTTCAGCTCTTTTATTGATCATTTCTTTTAATTGATCCAGTTATGAGGATATGGCAAATGCACATATCCTTTGACCCAACCAGTTCACTTCTAGAAAATTAGCCTAATAATACATTGACACATGATTTAAAAGACATGTTAAAGGTTAGTCACTGAATCACTGTATACAGAAAGAGATAGGAAACAATTCAATGCCTCTCAGTATGTGACTGCTCAAAGAAATAATATATGCTTATACAGAAGCTGTGTGTGTGGTTTCTTCCATTTGCTTTAGCTACTCTCCATTCAGTGGAAGTTTCACAGTCTCTTCTGACATCCATTTTGGTCTTTTTCTTCCTTTCCTGTCTTTTTTAATGACCTTTTGCTTTTTTCATGGATGATGTTCTTGATATCATACCACAATTCCTCTGGCTTTCAGTCACTGATGTTTAATGCACCAAATCTATTCTTTAGATGGTTTCTAAATCCAGGAGGAAGGTCATATTTTGACTCTTGTGGACTTGTTTTAATTGTCTTCGACTTCACCTTGAACATGCATATTAGCAGTTGATGGTCTGTTCCACAATCAGCTCCAGGCCTGGTTTTGGATGAAGATACCAAACTTTTCCATCACCTCTTGCCACAAGTGTAATCAGTCTGATTCCTGTGTATTCTATCTGGTGAAGTCCACATGTATAGCCACTGTTTGTGTTGTTGAAAAAGGTATTTGTGATGAATAAGTCCTTGGTCTTGTAAAATTCTATCATGCAGTCTCCACTGTTATTTCTATCACCAAGGCTATATTTTCCAACTACCAGTGATTCTTCTTTGTTTCCAACTTTTGCTTTCCAGTCACCAGTGATCATCAACACATCTTGATTGCATGTTCAGTGAATTTCAGACTGTAGAAGTTGGCAAAAACCTTCAACTTCCTCATCTTTGGCTTCGGTGGTTGGTGTGTAAAGTTGAATAATAGTAATATTAACTGGTCTTCCTTGTAGGCATATGGGTTTTATCCTATCACTGACAGCATTGTTACTTCAGGATAGATCTTGAAACATTCTTTGTGATGATGAATGCTGTGCCATCCCTGCTTGTCAGTTACTGCATTTTTTACAAATTGAAGGTTTGTGGTACCCCTGTGTCGAGTAAGTCTATCATCACCATTTTTCCAACAGTATGGTCTTACTGTGTGTCTCTGTAACATTTTGGTAATTCTCACATTATTTCAAACTTTTTCATGAAGCTGTTGCACACTTAGTAGACTATGGTTTAGTGTAAACATAACTTTCATATTCACTAGGAAACAAAAAAAAAAATGAATGACTTCCTTTATTGCGATATTCATTTCATTGCCATAGTGTGGAACTGAACCCACGATATCTCTGAGGTATGCCTATATGCTATATTAGTTCATAATATATCATTAAAAAGATATTTTGTGCATATATAAGCATATATGTATATGTTCTTTTAATATAAATAGAGCACATCATGCACACTGTTTTGAATCTTAATTTTTTAAAAAATCACTTATCAGTATTATTTTGAAGATTTTTTTATATATAGAAGGAAGACTAGGAAATCTACTTCCATAGAGATACTGCCTCAGAAACCCAAGGAGGGGTTGCTGTGAGTTGAAACCAACTCCCGGCAGAACATTCTTCATTTTTATCCCCCATCCCTACACACTGTTTCTGTATATGTATATATTTCTTTGAGAAGTCACATACTCAGAGGCATTGAATTGTTTCCTATCTCTTTCTGTTTACAGTGATTCAGTGACTAACCTTTAATGTGTCTTTTTAATCATGTGTCACTGTGTTATTAGACTAATTTTCTAGAAGTGAGCTGTTTGGGTCAAAGGATATGTGCATTTGCCATCTTGATCATGTTGCTAACTGCTTGCTATGGGAGTGAACCAGTTTACATTCACACCATCAGTCTGAGAATTTTAGCAAATTTTAAATTGGGATATGTTTTTCATCTGTACTTCTTTAATAATCTCTTTAGTTATACTTTTAATAGAGTGTATTTAGGGAATGCAGACTAAATTCTTTAGTAGTTTGAATTAATCATTGTTAACTAAGTATAAGAAATAGAATCACTAGTAGAGTCTTTTCAAAATGCGTATATGTTGAGGATACCCCAGATATACTGAACCAGAATCTTCACTGGGCAAGGAGGGACCTGATGTCTGTATTTAAAAAGGAATCCCTGGGTGGTGCAAATGGTTAAGTGCTCCGCTAGTAACAGAAAATTTGAAAGTTGGAACCTATCGAGAGGTACCTCAGAAGATAGGCATAGCGATCTGCTTCTGACAGGTCACAGCCTTGCAAACGCCATGAGTCAGAATCACCTCAGCTACAACTAACAACAACAATATACATTTAATTACTTTGTAGATCATGAGAAATTCCTTATTATATTTGAAACTGTCACGTTAATAAATTAAAGAACTTGTATAAACTTGAAAAGTGGTATAAGGTTTCAGGGCAAAATACGTCAATTAGTTTTATTTAATTATTTAGTGATTTTTCACATTAACAAATGTTTGTCATGCACTTACTATACAGGCAGTCCCTGGGTTACAAACGTCTGACTTACAGACAACTCCTGCTTGCCCTTTAAACCAGTTCTATCATGGCTAATGAAGGAAAACAGGAACAGTCCCGAAGTTTTACAATTTGGCAGATTTAGACTGTACTACAATATGAAAAATTATGAGTTGAAGCACTGGAATGGGAGATTCAGAAGAATCATAGTGAGCCATTTCAGGAGGCTGCTGCATGAGACTGGATTATTGGCAGAACTTTAGAGAGCAACACATAACCAAATCAGGTCTGCTGCTATATTTGATCAAGGTGCCAGTATCAGAGCCGGACAGCACTGCTTCAGACTGTGCCCAAAATCCAAGGGCAGGAGATTTGGTTGCTATGCAACAATATGCTACTCATCTGTAAGAGAGAGAGAGTTTCTAGCAAGGTTTCGACCATAATTTTTCCTACTCCAGGTATCTTTCCAGTTCAACTTAACTTTAAAAATTCTAAGTCTGTTCTAGTCACAGTGGTGACACTTCCTCAGCCATGACAGAACTGGGCAGAACCATTTGGAAGCCATGACAAAGCCTTAAAGAAACAGGTAGGAATGGATCTTCTTTGTAACCCAGGGACTCCCTATATACATCAGACTCTCTGTCAGGTAACGGGACAAGAGGGATGATTGGCCATTTAATTTAATCAAAGGAAGACAGTTTAGTCACTGTACTGTTTTTTAATGTAAATACAGATATTTAACAAGTTAACAGGAGGGAAAGCTATTAATATAAAAGAATTTTAGGAAAGAAAGGATTTAAATTACTACCTATAAACAAACTTGACTTTTTCCTAAAAAAAAAAAAAAAACAGTTACTTAATTTTCATTTCAGAGGAGTCATATCATCTTAATACTGTTTTAAAATATGTAATCTTGCTGATAATGTCAATGGATTCCTTCCCTTCCTTCAGCCTGATGGTACTAAGTTAATTAATGGTTGTCTGTTTGAAATAGTGTAGGATTCTCCTGTCACCACTGTGTGTCAGAAGGTACTTACAGATACTACTTTCTGGCCCAAAGTACAAATTCTGATTTCTGGCATATTTTGCTTCAAATGATGTATTCATGTTATTTTGAAATAAATATTTCAGTTATACAAAAAAGTAATGGTCAATGGTATAGAGATTATTTAATTTATGTAATTATTCTTTCATTTTAAACCACTGTAAGTTACTTCACCACTCATCTGTCAGTTTGTCATACTGTGGTAGCTTTTGTTTTCTTTGATGCTGGAAGCTCTGCTACCAGTATTTCAAATACCAGCAGTGTCACCTATGGTGGACAGGTTTCAGTGGAGCTTCCAGACTAAGACAGACTAGGAAGAAGGACATGACTAGATCCACTTCTGAGAAGAAAAATGGCCACTGAAATCTTATGAAAAGCAGGAAAACACTGTCTGATATAGGCCAGGAAATGAGTACCTCAGGTTGGAAAGCACTCAGAATATGACTGGGGAGGAGCTGCCTCCTCAAGAGAGTTGACCTTAATGACGTAGATGAAGTTTTCTAGACCTTCATTTGCTGAAGTGGCATGACTCAAAGTTAGAATAAGCAGCTGAAAACAGCCATTGGTAATTGGAACATGGAAAGAATGAAGTAGTATATCTAGGAAAATTGGAAGTTGTCAACAATGAAATAGAATGCATACAGATCCGTATTCTAGGCATTATTAGTAAGCTGAAATGAATTGGCCATTTTGAATCAGTCATATGGTCTACTATGCTGGGAATGATAAGTTAAAGAGGACTGGCATCACATTCATCATCAAAAAGAACCTTTCAAAAGCTATCCTGAAATATACAGTTTTGTCAGTGATAGGATAATATCCATAGGCCCACAAGGAAGACCAGTTAATACTGTTGTTGTTGTTGTTATGTGCCCTCGAGTCAGGCCTGACTCATAGCAACACCTCCTTGGGTTTCTGAGGCAGTATCACTACAGAAGTAGGATTGCCCAACCTTACTTCCGAGGAGTGGCTGGTGGGATTGAACCGCCAGCCTTCTGGTTAGCAGTCAAGTGCCTTAGGCACTGTGCTACCAGAGCTCCTATAGTTAATACTACTACTATTCCAATTTACCTCAAA
>NW_006921896.1:1384187-1389735 GCF_000298275.1 Orycteropus afer afer
AGTCCATTTCAGCTCACTAATGCCTAGGATATCAATCTTTATGCGTTCCATTTCATTTTTGACAACTTCCAATTTTCCTAGATTCATACTTCATACATTCTATGTCCAATTATTATTGGATGTTTGCAGCTGTTTCTCCTCAATTTGAGTTGTGCCACATCAGCAAATGGAGGGCTCGAAAGCTTTACCTTAGCCATATCAGTAAGACTGGTTCTACTCTGATGATGCAGCTCTTTCCTAGTTGTGTTTTGAGAGCCTTCCGACCTAAGTGGCTCATCCACCTGTGCTGTATCAGACAATGTTTCTGTGCTTTTCATAAAGTTGCACAGTAATGTATCGACAATGTTTCTCTGCTATTCATAAAGTTCCCTGGCCAATTTTGTGAGAAGTGAATGCATCATGTACACTATGTGCAACCCTGCTGGGTTTGAAACGCCGGTGCTGAAGCCTAACAGCAACATGCCACCACAGTAGGACAAACCGACAGACAAGTTTGTCTCCCTTAGCTGTTTGAAACCTTTCCACCCTACCCTTACAGGGATCCCTGCCTATTTCCTGCCACTTGGGGGGTGTGGCCTGGTTCTCTCCCCTTACCTGAATCCCTGCTGCTGCTTTCTCACTCTTTCCTGGTCTCCCTGGCTTTTTCTCTCCTTTCACCCACTTTCCCACCACTTGGGCGTAGCCTGGGTCCCTCCTCTTGCCTGGATCCCTGCCACGGCTTCCTCACTCTGTCCTGGTCTCCCTGGCTTTTTCTCTTTATTCCACTTTCCTGCCACTTCTGGGCATGGGCTGGCTGCCTCCCCTTACCTTGATCCCTGCCACTACTTTCTTGCTCTGTCCTGGTCCCCCTGGCTTTTTCTCTTTCTAGCCATAAGTCTTTGTAAACTCCTACTCTAAATTTTTAAGAATTTATGATTATCACAGAAGAATCCAAAGGAAGGAGATTTTGAGAAGACTTCATGGACTGGAGTTACTCATACATTTCAGCGATTTCATTTCTCTTTTATTTCAGCAGATACGGGTAAATAATCATAAAAAAAACGAACTTATGTGTTGTCGTGTTTGTTTTTTAAGTGCCATTCAGTTGGTTCCAACTCTTATCAACTCTGTATACAACAGAACAAAATACTGCCCAGTCCTGCGCCATCCCAATTGTTGCTATACTGGAGCAATCACCTTGAGCTGTTGATCATTTCCTTCTACCCTAAGCCAGCTACCCCTTTTAACTTCACCTTATTGTATACACATTTTTGTTTCCTGGATTCCCAGTTTTCAACCCTTCAAATTACCTTCTATTCCTTCCTTTCCTTTTCTTCTCTTTCATACTGTGTTCTGGTTATGTAGTGCCACTCTGACAGGAATATACCACAAATGGGATGGCCTTAACAAACAGGAGTTTATTCTCTTACAGTTTGGAAGCTTTAGGTCCAAGTTCAAAGTGCCAGTCTCCAGGGGCTGTGTGAAAGCCCCTAAACCTTGGGCTTCAGCTTTGCCTCTTGCTCCTAGCCCACTGAAGCTAGAGGCATCTTTTCACTCAGGCAGCTACTGGCTGCTGAGGCTAACAAGCCCAAGGTCGACAAATAAAATGGCACAGTCCCCATGTTACCAAACCACATGGCAGGCCATTAATTCAAGTCCATTGTAAGTCCCAAGGACGGCAGAACATGGCAGGCTGCTGAACAACAACACAGCTACATACAGGGTCCAAGCGTGCCACAAACTAGAGACCATTCCCAAGGTTTCTCCTTATATACAGGAAGCAGACCACATCCCAAAAGCAGCTATTCAGGTGCTTGTGGAAGATCCCACCATGGAGTTGATTGCCAGTCTCATCATGGGCAATAACTACCACCAGCTTCCCAGCCACTCAACCAGGCCTAGACAAGTTGACACACAAACATAACTACCACATTCCACCCCTTGTCAACTAGGCATCTGTACAGATCTTCATTGGGTGGCATCTGTACAGATCTCTTCCACTGGGTGGCTCCCCTAGTTCCTCTAAGTGGCGACCTCACCCTTGGCCTGACAGGCCCCGTTCCTCTCCCTCTTGCATGGCAGCCCGCCCCCTCACTCTTGGGCAGTGGCTATGGCTCCATCCTACTGGCACACATAAATGAGCAGCCCCACACTCCAGAACCAAGGTGGTGAGGATATAATTCTTTGAAACCTAAGGGGCTGTGGTGGTTCCAGTCCAAAGGCCATGGTCCTACCCTTAAGGGTGACGCAGCTCTGCTTCCATTTCCTTGGTTTCTCTGCTTCTGCCAATTAATGCTGAAGGCAACCCACTCTGCTGGAAAACTTACTGCCCCCAAAGGGTTTTCAAACCTTAAAATCACCTTCTGTTTCTTCTTTTCCTTTACTTCTCTTTTATACTGTTACCAAATGTGGTGGTTAAGTTTGTGTATCAGCTTGGCTGGGTCTTGTTGAGTGGCTGGGCAGGTGGTAGTAGTTATTCCCTATGATGAGACGGGCAATCAACTCCATGGTGGGGTCTACCACAAGCAGCTGAGTAGCTGCTTAGGGATGTGGTCCACTTCCCATATATAAGCAGCAGCTTTGGGAATGGTTTCTATCTTATGGCACGCTTCAACCCTGCATGTAGCCATGTTCAGCAGCCTGCCATGCTTGGCTGACCTTGGGACTTTCAATGGACTTGAATTAATGGACTGCTGTGTGGTTTGGTGAAATCAGGACTGTGCCTTATTACTTGTCAACCTCAGGCTTGTCAGCCTCAGCAGCCAGCAGCTGAGTGAAGAAAAGCCTTCAGCTTCAGTGGGCTGGGAGTGGGAAGCAGAGCTGAACCCCAAGGTTGAGGGCCTTTCACCTAGCCCCTAGAGCCTGGCACTTTGAACTCAGATTTAAAGCCTCCAAACTGTGAGAGAATAAACTCCTGTTTGTTCAAGCCATACCATTGGTGGTATATTGCTGTCAGAGTGGCACTAGGTAACCAGAACACCAAATAATCTTTATACACTCTTTTCATTTCCTTTTCTACCATACTCTCAGTCTTACTTTCTTACAATAAAATATAGTCTCCCTAACACAAGGTCTCTGCCCTTTATATTCTTTACTTACATAGCTAAACCTTCCTGAAATCTGATTATATGTTGTTTTCCTGCCATGTAATGCTCCAGTGATAAAAATCTCCATTCTTCAGTTTAACACTCATGACCCTATTCAATTTCTTCCATTTTATTACCCCATTGTTCTTTGACCTAAATACTTTTTTTAACTGCCTAACTTTCTTCATGCTATCCTAGCTCTACCTATCAACTTATAGTTTTGTTCCTCTTTGTTAGTGGTAAATCACTATTTTATGAGTCTGGAAGCTTAATCCTTTTGGGACCCTCTTTTTAAAAAAGAATGCATAATTAAAAATACAGAGAGACAGAGCCTTGGCCGAAGCAAATGAGGGTCCCTGAAGCTTAAACTTCATTTGCTTCACAGTAAATCAGCCTCAGCCCTTCCATCTTGCTTGTGCTTTAGCCAAAGATGAAAGTTTACCTTCACCATGAAATCTCAACCTCAGCCTACATTGAATCCTTCATAAATAGACTGAAAATCTTATCTTATACCATTTTATATTCTTATAAAATTGTCCACATTGAATTAAAAAAAACAGCAACTCATTGTCATCCAGTTGTTTCAACTCATAGCAATCCCCAGTGGGTTTCTAAGGCTATCAATCTTTATGGAAGTAGATTGTCCCATCTTCTTCTATCGAGTGGCTGGTGAGTTTGAACTGCCAGCCTTCTGATTGGCAGTCAAATGTCTTAGGCACTCTACCACCAGAGCTCCTTACACATTGAATTTAGTGACTTCTAAAGAATTATCACCTATTTTTAAATTAAATTGTTACAAAGATAATTGCACACAGTTCAGAGGTTTCTTATGTACATTCCATTTTAAAAAAATAATTGTTCACAAAATGCTAAGCTGCTAACTGGAACTCAAGGTAAGTTTCTGTTATCTGCCATATAATACTATATGAATGAAATTTCTTTGCATGGTATTATATATATTATTATATAATGTATTTATACATTACATAGCCTTATTTGTATAGGTCAGATTTTATAACAGTCATATCTAAATGATTTTAGTCAATATGTAGTAGATATGGATATTTATTATTCTAACAAATATTTTTTATAAAATAGAAAATCTTTCAATGCTTGATAATTAGAGTAGTCAGAGAATCCAGTGTTAGGATTTATTTATTTTTGTTGTTTTTTAGATTTTGTGTCTGTTTGTGAGAGATCTCTATTCTTTATGTGTCTGCTTTGCTGTTCCAGGACTCACCCACGAAGGGCTTTTTAGGGTGAATGGTAATGTGAAGGTAGTGACACAACTTCGACTGAAGTATGAGAGTGGAGTGCACGTGGAGCTTGAGAAAGATGGAGATGTCTCCTCAGCAGCCAGTCTGTTGAAGCTCTTCCTGAGAGAACTTCCAGAGAGAGTGATCACTTCAGCATTACATCCTCGATTCCTTCAGCTGTTTCAGGGTTAGTAAATAATTCCTTTTACTAGTTAAGACAACTTAATTTTTTAGTAAAAACTAAATTTTGCTCATAAATGATTTATAATCTTTCCACAACCACATCTTGCCTTCATCCATGACTTCATCTTTGACCCTAAAGTCATACTAACTAATTATTGAAAAATATATTATTAAATGGAATTTCTAAGATCATTGACATATGAATACTTCAAGAACATAATATTGAAAAGACTTGAGGTTTTGAGGCCAAAGAAATCTTTTTCAGATTAGTGATTGCTATAAGAACAAGTGAGAGTATTAAATTTTATGTAGAAAATTATTGCTGTTGTTAGGTGCTCTCGAGTCATCTCCAACTCATAGAGACCCTATATACAACAGAACAAAGCACTGTCCGGTCCTGTGCCAGCCTCACAATCCTTGCTATATCTGAGCCCATCGTTGCAGCCACTGTGTCAATCCATGTTATTGAGGGCCTTCCCCTTTTTTGTTGACCCTCCACTTTACCGAGCATGATCTCCTTCTTCAGGGAATGGTGCCTTCTGACAACATGACAAAAGTAGGTGAGAGGAAGTCTGTCCATTCTCACTTCTGGAGCATTCCAGCTGCACTTCTTCCAGGATAGATTTGTTAGTTCTTTTGGAAGTCCATGGTACTTTCAGTATTCTTCGCCAACACCACAACTCAAAAGTATCAACTTCTGTTTTCCTTATTCATTATCCAGCTCTCCCATGCATATGAGGTGTTTGAAAATACCATGGCTTGGGTTGGGCACACCTTAGTCTTCAAGGAGTCATCTTTGCTCTTCAGCACTTTAAAGAGGTCTTTTGTAGCAGATTTGTCCAGTGCAGTATGTCATTTGATGTCTTGACTGCTGCTTCCATTGGTGTTGATTGTGGAACCAAGTTATATGAAATCTTATTGTTGTTGTTGTTATGTGCCGTCGAGTCGAACCCGACTCATAGCGACCCCTCCTTGGGTTTCCAAGGCAGTATCACTACGGAAGTAGATTGCCCCATCTTCCTTCCGAGGAGTGGCTGGTGGATT
>NW_006921896.1:1389835-1391315 GCF_000298275.1 Orycteropus afer afer
GCCAGCCTTCTGGTTAGCAGTCAAGTGCCTTAGGCACTGTGCTACCAGAGCTCCTATAGTTAATACTACTACTATTCCAATTTACCTCAAACCAAAAAAAAAAACAAACTAAACTCATTGCCATGGAGTCATTTCTGACTTATAGCAACCCCATTGGGTTTCTGAGGCTATAAATCTTTATGGAAGTAGATCACACCATCTTCCTTACATGGAGTGGCTGGTGGGTTTGAACTGCTGACCTACTGGTTACCATTCAAGTGCTGTAGTGTAGTAAATTACCTGATATGGCTTTTCTAGCCACTGTGTTGTTGTTCTTAGGTGCCGACAAGTTGAGTCTGACTCATAGTGACCCTATGCACAGCAGAACAAAAAACCACCCAGTTCCACACCAGCTCCATGATCCTTGCTATAAATGAGCCCATCGTGGCAGCCACTGTGTCAGTCCATCTCACTGAGGGTCTTCCCCTCTTTCATTGACCCTCCACCTTACCAAGCATGACATCCTTCTCCAAGGAATGGTCTCTTCTGATAACATGACCAAAGTAGGTGAGATGAAGTCTGGTCATTCTCACTTTCAGCTGCACTTCCTCTAGGACAGATCTGTTAGTTCTTTTAGCAGTTCGTGGTATTTTCAGCATTCTTCGCCAGTACCACAACTCAGAAGCATCAATTCTTCTTTGTTCTTTCTTATTCATTGCCCAGCTTTCACATGCATATGAGGCGATTGAAAATATCATGGCTTGTGTCAGGCACACCTTAGTTCTAAAGGAGACATTTTTGCTCCTCAGCACTTGAAAGAGGTCTTTTGCAGCTGACTTGCCCAGTGCTATACGTTGTCTGATGTCCTGACTGCTGCTTCCATTGGCGTCAGTTGTGGAACCAAGCAATGTGAAATCTTTGACAACTTCAGTCTTTCTCCATTTATTGTAATGCTGCTTATTGGCCCAGTTGTGAGGATTTTTGTTTTCTTTATATTGAGGTGTAATCCATAAGGCAGACTATAGTCTTCAGTCTTCATCAGTAAGTGCCTCAAGTCATCCTCACTTTCAGCAAGCAGGTTATTAATGATTCTTCCTCTAATCTTCTTCATATAGTCCAGCTTCTTGGATTCTTTGCTCAGCATATATATTGAATATGTATGGTGAAAGGATGCAACCCTGATGCACTCCCTTCTTAATTTTAAACCAAGCAATGTCCCCTTGTTCTGTGGGAACACCAGCCTCTAGGTCTATGTACAGGATCCTCATGAGTACAATCAGGTGTTTGGGAATTCCCATTCTTTTCAATGTCATCCACAACTTGTTATGATCTACAAAATCAAATGCCTTTGCATAGTCAATAAAACACAAATAGACGTCTTCCTGGTAAGATCCATCTAACATCAACAGTGATATCCCTTGTTCCACATCCTCTTCTGAATCCAGCTTGCACCTCTGGAAGTTCTCTGTCAATATACTGCTGCAACCATTTTTGAATTATC
>NW_006921896.1:1391415-1402661 GCF_000298275.1 Orycteropus afer afer
GAAGTAGATTGCCCCATCTTCCTTCCGAGGAGTGGCTGGTGGATTTGAACTGCCAGCCTTCTGGTTAGCAGTCAGGTGCCTTAGCCACTATGCTACCAGAGCTCCTGAAATCTTATTAGTTAAATTATTATAGAAAATTATTAGTTAAATTGTGTTTGCTCAGTATGACTACTCCTTCCATTGGTGTTGATTGTGGAACGAAGTAATAGGAAATCTTATTAGGTAAATTATATTTGCTCAGTAATCTTTGATACTGAAAGTTCACAGTGTTCTTGTAAGCAAGAAGGGGTTCTAAAATAATTATGTTCATTTTATAAGGTAAAAATTGATTTCTGATTATAGGATAAGGTGATTTCAAAGGAGAAAATTCCATTTTAAAGTGTAATTACTATAGGAATAATCATTATTGTGTTCTCCTTCATAAATATGGGAAGAAAATGTTTTACTCTTTAAAAAAAAAAAATCTTTATGGAAGTAGACTGCCACATCTTTCTTCCACAGAGCAGCTGGTATGTTTGAACAACTGACCTTTCAGTTAGCAGCCAAGTGCTTTAACCACTGTGCCATCAGGGCTCTGAAAATGTTTTACTCTTGAAAGACATTCCTTTCCTTATTATTTTCAAGTTAGAATGAAAAGGGGAAAAATATATTTATAAGTGTGTTTGTTGTCAGACCGAAAAGGCTATTACTTAGAGCCACATTCCTTTAAAGCAATTTTTAAACATGTAATGTACCTTAAAACATGTAATTCATTAAAAAATAGGATAAGTGAGAAGTCAAGGTAGGATGAGTATGAAGGCTCCAGAAGTATTTTTATCCTATTAAAGACTATTTTCAAATATTAAATAAAAGTGACTGTGGTGAGGTTGTATTAGGGGACTACATCAGCCAGGCCATCCATCCATTAGAGAAGAAGGTCCAGGCTCTAATGCCAGCAATGCCTCTTCACACTGGCTCCTTATTATCTTCCACAACCCCTGAATTTCCCTGGTAACTTCTAGACAGCTCTCTTGGAAGATGACTCACCTCTTGCTTCTTTCTTCAGAGTTATCATGTGGTCCTCAAGAAACTCATACACATCTTTGCCAAGTTCTGGAAATGGTGGCCAGACACAGGGAAGAGTCTGACCTTTTTGTCCTACTACCCAAGGAACCCCAGCCACCCTCTCTAGGTGTTAGACTTTTGCAGATGTGATTCAAGTCCTAGTCCATATGTCCTTTGGGCTCCAAGGACACATTTCAAAATTTCTAACTGATTTACTGATGCCTCTTTCACTTGATTTTGGAAATAAGAAGAAAGAATTCTATCTAACAACACTCGCTTTAAAGAAATCTTCACTTTCTAATCCTTAACTTCAAGTTTTAAGTTTCAAATTTCTACTTCAATGTTTTTGAGGTGATTGATCATCCAAAGCTGGCCAGACCTGTTTTTGGAGTCTCACTTTAGCAAGTTCTACATAGACAATCCAGTACCTCTGCTTAGGATGGGTGGGCTCATCACATTTTTTTCAGCTTTGAGCACCCAGATTAAAATGATATGTAAGCCTTGATCTTTTGTCTTTTTTTTTTTTTAACTGTTTTGTTTGTGATATTATTTAGCCACTTGAAATCTTTTTTTTTTTTTTTTTAAGACATGATATAATAATATTGAAAAAGCTATTAAATAATATGTTGTACACTTTGGGAGTACAAATTTTGCTGAAGATAATTAAAAAACAGTTGTAGCAGTACATCAAAAGGGAACTTTTGCCAGAAATCCAAGCAGGATTCAGAAGAGGACGTGGAACAAGGGATATCATTGCTGATGTGAAATGGATCTTGACTAAAAGCTGAGAATACCAGAAAGATGTTTACCTGTGTTCTATTGGCTATACAGAGGCATTCAACAGTGTGGATGCTAACAAATTATGGATAATATTGTGAAGAATGGGAATTCCAGAACACTTAACTTCGCTCTTTAGGAACTTGTACATAAAGTAGGAGACTGTCATTTGAACAGAACAAGGAGCTACTGCATGGTTTAAAATCAAGAAAGATGTGCATTGTATCCTTTCGCCATACTTACTCTGTATGCTGAGCAGATAATCCGAGAAGTTGAAGTATATGAAAAATAACATGAAATCAGGATTGGAGGAAGACTCATTAACAACCTGTGATATGCAGATGGCACAGTCTTTCTTACCAAAAGTGAAGAAGACCTGAAGCATTTACTGATGAAGATTTAAGACTAAAGCCTTCAGTGTGAAACACCTCGATATAAAGGAAATAATGATCCTCATAACTGGACCAATAAGCAACATCATGATGAAAGGAAAAAAGATTGAAATTGTCAAGGATTTCATTTATTTTCATCCACAATCAATGCCCTTGGAAATAGCAGTCAAGAAATCAAATGACATATTGCATTAGGCAGATCTGCAAAAGACCCTTTAAAGTGTTAAAGAGTAAAGACATCATCTTGAGAACTCAGGTGTACCTGACCCAAACCATGGTATTTTCAATTGCCTCATGAGCATTTGAAAACTGGACAATGAATAAGGAAAATCAAAGAAGAATGGGTGATTTTGTATTATGATGTTGGTGAAGAATATGATATATACTGTGGCCTGCCAAAAGAACAGGCAGGCCACAGTATATATGTCTTGGAAAGAGCACAACCAGAATGCTCCTTAGAACAGAAGATAGTAAGACTTGATCTCACTTCTTTGGACATGTTATCAGGAAGGACCAGTCCCTGGAGAAAGACATCTTGCTGGTTAAAGTAGAGGGTCAGTGAAAAATAGGAAAACCCTCAACAAGATGGATTGACACAGAGGCTGCAACAATGGGCTCAAACATGGCAAGAATTATGAGGATGGTGCAGGACTGGGTAGAGTTTCATTCTGTTGTACATAGGGTTGCTATGAGTCAGAAGACATTCAGTGACAACTAAGAACAACAACATTGAGAGTCCCTGGGTGGTGTAAACAGCTAATGTGCTTGGCTACTAATATTATTAAATTGGCAATTTGTGTCTACCCAGATGTGCCTCATAAGAAAGGCCTGGCAATCTATATCCAAAAAATCAGCCATTAAAAAGTCTATTATGAGAAGATGAGTTACCTCGAAGAAAGCAGTTTGGCTTTTGGTCTTGGTTTCTGTGATCTGGACCACATCTGAGGCTAATGAGTGGCTAAGCCTCAGGAGGTATGATGTAATTTAGTATGGCCACATGGAGAGGCCAATAAGCCTGGAGCCCTAAGTCTGTGATGAGTGCCCTGGTTGGTAACCAGGCACAGGAAAAGGTTCATACATACTTTTTTGAACATGGACTCTCCATGCTATATCCTCTTCCAGACCTTACCCTATATGTCTCTTCCTTTGAAACTGGTAGTCAAGGTTGTGTGTCAACTTGGCTGGGCCATGATTCTAAGTGGTTGAGCAGTTATGATGTAGTCATCCCCCATGATGGGATCTGATATACTATAATTACTTCCATGATGAGATCTGATATGAACAGCCAATTAGTGGAAAGGGACTTTCCTTCAGGGTGTGGCATTTTTCCAATATGTATGGAAAAGTTCTGACAAAGCTCTATGCTTTTTGTGTATTCTGTATCCTGCATCTGTTTCATCATCCATCATCTCCAGTTCTTGGACTTGAACTGGCAGGCTGCTGTAATGCCTACCAATCTTGGGATTGTTACCTTCACAGACGGTGAGACAACACTCTGCCTTCTTACCTGCTGATCTTAGATTCATCAGCCTCTGAAGCCAACAGCCTGCTATATCACCTGCCAATCTTGGGTTTGTCAGTCCCTGCAGTGACGTGAGTCCGGAAAAGCCAACAGCTTGACATCTGATCCATTGACTTGGGACTTCCCAGCCTCTACAATTGTGTGAACTATTTCCTTGAGAGAAATTTCTCTGCTCACTTGCCCTCCTTCCTTCTATTTATTTATTTTCTGGTTTTGGTTCTCTAGAGAATCCAGCTTAAGACAGTGTCCTTTTGGTTGTAATAAATCTGTAGTCATAAGTAGGATATGTTCTCCATGTGACTCATTCTATTTTCAACATAATATGTTTTTTCTTGGAATTCTTTAATGACTAGTATAGCTAGGAAGGAAGAAGGAATGAGTTTTAAAAAAATGATATTATGTGGGGGGAAATGGTATATTTTTTCTATCATTTGCATAGATAATTTTTTAAAATTTTTCCTTTTAATAATAATGATAACATTTGCTCCTTAGTGACTACCTGCTATTCAGTGTACTACCTAGCAGATATTTTATGTTTATAGTCTTTAATGTGGTATAGATGGTATAATTTCCATTTCAAAGAAATACTGTAAAAGAAATTATAATGTGTGGCTTGAGCGTGGGCTCTGCATCCATTCTGTCTGGTTTCACATCTCAGTTTTCCATTTGCCTTTCCATTTGCTGCACTAGCTTGAGTGCATTAGTTAACTATTGCTGTATAAAAATTACTCTAAAATTTAGTGTCCTAAAACAACAATAAAGATTTATTATCTTTCATGATTTTTGTGGGTCAGGAATTCAGGTGTAGTTTAACTGGGTGGTTCTGGAAGATCTGCTTCCAAGTGATTTACTCACAGGGCTGACAAGTTGATGCTGGCTTTTGGCAAGAAGCTTCAGGTCCTTTTCATATGGGCCTCTCCAGACAGCTGCTCAAGTGTTCTCATAACATGGTAGCTGGCTTCCCCTAGAGCAAAAAGTCAAAGAGAGAGATTCTTATCTAGTCTCAGAAGTCAAACAACATCACTTCCAGCACAATCTGTTCATTAGTAGCAAGGCATTAATCTAGTGCACATTCATGGGAAAGAGAATTAGGCTCCATGTTTTGAAGGTAAATGCCAAGCTGTGTAGAAACTTTAAAACCACCTCACTTAATAACAACAAAAATAAAAGAGCAGCTACTTATGTACAGCCAAACACCTACTGAGATTTGGTTTCTTGGTTTGGTGGTTTAGGGCCATGGTTGCATGGAACATCCCAGTTAATTAGTGTAATATACTTTTTAGTGCTTCTCTTCTTCCTCCTAGTTCATTGTGTAATGCCTGGGTTCTTAAAAGCTTGCAAATGGCCATCAAAAGTACAGCCTTTGGTCTCTATTCACCTAGAGCAACAGAGGAAGAAGACAACTCAGGACTAGGAGGAGGAAATGGAATACATGGCTAATTACCTCTGTGAAAAATTATGTCCTTTGCAATGAGACCAGAAGAACTAAATGGTTCCTGGCTACCATTACTGAACATTTTAACCAAAGATTCTATAGAAGAATCCTGATCAAAAGGATGAAAATGCAGAACAAAATTTCAAATTCTCATTGAATCCAGACTCTCTGGAGCCAAGGGGACTGGATGAACTTCTGAAACTATTGCCCTGTGATAATCTTTAAAACTTAAGCCAAAAATATTTCCTGAAATCTTAGAACAGTAGGTTAGGTTAATTAGTAAAAAATGTCTGCCTTGAGCAGTTGCTCTTTTAAGATCATCTATATATGGGATCAAAGTAACAAGAGAAATTCAAAAGATTACATAGGAACCTTAGGAGACAGTGAGTTTATATTAATGGAAGAAGAACAACTCAGAAAAGGAAGTTGAGAATGGTTGTACAACTTGAAGAACATAACCCACGTCACTGAATTCTACGTGTAGAAAGTGTTACATTAATGTATTGTCTGCTGTATATATTTTCAATAACAATAAAAATCATTAAAAATTAGAAAAAAAAAATCCCCACCTCACTTAGTTTTCTTCCCCCTGAGGTGACTGTAGATATTGAAAGAATCTATCCATCTAAAGCAATTAAAACAATGCCTGTCATATAATAAATACTTAGTAAATGTTAAGCCAGAGCTTCGCAATCTTGGCAGCCCATTAGAATCAGCTGGGAAGCTTTGAAAAATCCCAGAGATCAAGACACACCCCAGAACAATTAAATTATTATCTCTAGGCATGGGATGCAGACATCAGTATTTTTAATGCAATCTCCTTCCCCACGTTGATGTGCTCAAGCCAACCTTAGCCCTCACTACTCCTTCTTGTTTTCTTGGTCATTTAGTGTAAGTTCTTTCAACCTTTTTTGCTTTCAATCTTAAAATCTCTTTACCTTGTCTCACTGACTTCTCTGTTTCTCAAAGAGTTGCAGAAGATGATTCTGCCTAATAATTAAAAAGGAGGAAGGAAAGGGAAAAAATGAGTTTCAATTTGGAGTTAAGATTTCAAAATTCTTTCCCAAATTAAAGTAAAATTTAACTTGAACATCTGATTATAGGTTCAGATTATACATAACACAAGGAGGACCATAAATTCTTCTGGGAAGATATTTGGATTGACTACCAGTTTTTTATAGTTTTTAGTTTTTGTGTTTTGTGTATTTTAATGGAAGTATAAGCCCACAAATATTTGTTGCATAAATGTTACATATAACATAGCATTCTTTTTAATGTATTAAATAAGTGATTGATAAATTACTTTTCGATTGTTGAGTAGAGGTGAAGGCATTAGGTTTTGTTCATCATTGCTCAAACAGAAAATTAGGATAGTATCTTATCAACAGTACACCAGTTTTGTTATAGAAATAGAACATTTACACGAAGAAGCAGGAGGCACAGAATAAATTGGAATTGAGTGAGGGAGGAATCATTTCCAAGTCAGATGATCAGAAAAGTTCATGGAAAAGAAAGGTAGTACTTGAGCTGGATTTTGGAGAAATATTTCCACAGGTACTTCAGGCAGAGATTATATAAACAAAGAACTTAAGAAAACATAAGCATGTGATCAGAACAATGAGCATAGTGTGTGTGTGTAAGCTGTAGATGTAATTGGGTTTGGTGATCTTTCAGTAGAATGACTAATTAAATATTAAAGAGGCATGTTCCTAACTTACTTTATTACCCTTAATAAAATTCACTCTTAAATTTCAGATTTTTCAAATGAGTTTAGACATTGCCTTAAACATATTTTCTTTTGCTTAAAGAATGTTTGTTTTTTATCAAATTAATACACATAAATATATTTTGGGTTTTTTTAATCACAAAATAGAAAGTTTGTAAAGAAAACCTATAGACCCCTGTCATACCTTTTGGCAGCTCTCACTTACTGCCCAGAGGAAATTCACTTTAACTCAGTTGGCTTTTGCTTTTGATGTCTGCCTCCATCTGATAATATACTTGAAGAGCTCTGGTGGCATAGTGCCTAAGGCATTTGACTGCTAACCAGAAAGTTGGTGATTCAAACCCACCAGCCACTCTGTGGAAGGAAGATGGGGCAATCTATTTCTGTAAAGATTTACCACTTCAGAAATCCAATGGGGGTTGCTGTGAGTCAGAATCGACTTGATGGCAGTGAGGTTTTCTTTCTTCCTTTTTAATTAATACAGTATTTTAGCTTGATTTTTCACTTTTTAGATACATCATTGCTTCTGCTTATGACATGTGAATGAAACCAACAAAAACCAAACTCTCTGCCATGGAGTCGAATCTAACTCATAGCGAGCCCTCCTTGGGTTTCCAAGGCAGTATCACTATGGAAGTAGATTGCCCAGTCTTCCTTCCAAGGAGTGGCTGGTGGGTTTGAACCACTAGCCTTTTGGTAGCAGTCATATGCCTTAGGCACTATTCCACCAGATCTATTAAATTGTCCTTTCTTCCAGACAATTCTTTCCATTGTTGCTAAATTAATAAATTAAATTAGTTAATTTTACTTAAATGCATAAGTAATAGTTAAATTGTTATGGCTATTTAAATGTGCCCGTTTGTATGCAAGGAGCTCTGGTGACATAGTGCCTATTCTGGTCACCTAGTGCCACTCTGACAAGAATATACCACAAATGGGGTGGCCTTAACAACAGGGCTTTATTCTCTTACAGTTTGGAAGCTTTAAGTCCAAATTCAAAGTGCCAGGTTCTAGGGGCTGGGTGAAAGCCCCTCAACCTTGGGGTCCAGCTCTGCCTCCTCCTTCCAGCCCACTGAAGCTAGAGGCTTTTCTTCATTCAGACAGTTTTCTGCCAAACCCAAGGTTGGCAAGTAAAAGGGCACAGTCCCGATGATACCAAACTACATGGCAGGCCATTAACTTAAGTCCATTTTAAGTCCCAAGGTCGGCAAAGCATAGCCGGCTGCTGAGCAACGACATGACTACATGCAGGGTCCAAGCGTGCCATAGGCTAGAGACCATTCCCAAGACTTCTCCTTATATATAGGAAGCAGACCACATACCCAAAGGCAGCTACTCAGCTGCGTGTGGTAGATCCCACCATGGAGTTGATTGCCAGTTTCCTCATGGGGAATAACTACCACCAGCTGCCCAGCTACTCAACCAGGCCCAGCCAAGTTGACATACAAATTTAACTACCACAGTGCCTGAGGCATTTGACTGCTAACCAGAAGGCTGGTGGTTCAAATCCACCAGCCTCTGGTTGGAAGGAAGATTGGGTAATCTACTTCTGTAGTGATACTGCCTGGGAAACCCAAGGAGGGGTTGCTGTGAGTCAGATCTGACTCGACGGCAGTGAGTTGTTTTTTTTTTTTGGTTTATATGTGAGAGTACATGTGTGTTGGGGGTATATTTCCTGATGTTAATATTTGTCTTTTTTTGCACTCAATCATTTTCTGTAAACCTACATGTTTTCTACATGTTTTCACCCAGCTCCAACAGATCCATCCAATAGTTCATCGATTCTTTTTTAAAAAGTATATTTTATTGAAATATAATTTATGTACAATGAAATACATAAAACTAAAGTGACATGGGCCAATGAATCTTTTTTTTCAGTGTTCCCTTCCCTCCCCTCCTACCCATGATAACCAACAAAGAAAGTTTTCTTCCATATATAAACCTTTCCTTGACTTTTTAAAATAATGAACTAATACTATATTTGTCCTTCTGTGACTGACTTATTTCGCTCAGCATAATGTCCTCCAAGTTCATCCATGTTGTGGTGGTGTTTTACAGATTGTACATTATTCTTTTGTGTTGCATAATATTCCATTGTGTGTATGTACCATAGTTTGGTTATCTTTTCTTCTGTTGATGGGCACCTAGATTATTTCCATCTTTTTTGCTGTTGTAAATAGTGCCACGATGAACATGGGTGTGCATATATCTGTTTTTGTCCTGGCTCTCACTTTAGGATATATACCTAGTAATAGAATTGCTAGGCCAAATGGTATTTCAAATTCCAGCATTTTAAGGAATCACTACAACTGCTTTTCACAGTGGTGGTATTATTTGATAGTCCCACCAGCAGTGTATGGAGTCTCAATGTTTCTACATCCTTGCCAGAATTTGTTATCTTCTGTCTTGTTGAACTTTGCCATTAGTGCTGGGGTGAGATGGTATCTCATTGTTGTTTTGCTTTGCATCTCTCTGATGGCTAATGATATAGCATGTTTGTTCATATATTTGCTGGCCATCTGAATATCCTCTTTGGTGAAGTGTCTATTCATGTCTTCAGCCCATTTTTTAATTGGATTGTTAATCTTTTTGTTGTTGACGTGTTGGAGTTTTCTATAAATTTTAGAGATAGGTCACTTGTCAGATATGTCATTGCCAAATACTTTTTCCCAATCTGCACGTTCTCTTTTTACTCTTTTGGCAGTGTAATTATCAACAAGTATGAAATTTTTACTGTCATTTTGTTATGTGCTTTTTTGTGGTGGTGCTGATTTCTTTGTTCCATATAATTTTCTGTGCTGAGCTAGTTTTGTTTATGAATCGTATTATAACTTCCTTTATTGCTATTATTTTTGTATTTGCTAAATATTTGTGTCTTTCTTACTTCTTGAGATCCTAAAGTAGGCCAGGCATGGTTGACTGTGACCCCGGGTTCCTGCACCTTTCCCAGAATGCCACTGCGCAGAATCATAACATTAGAACTAGAAGATACCCAAGTAACCCTAAGGACACTCTGGACCTGGACGACTGAAAAGGTCCTGGTTTTCGGCTATTTTCTTTTCCCTGTTCCTGGTTGCAAATTTTTTTTCCCTTCTTTTTTAATCATGGTTAACCCCATTCCTTGTTGTTCTTTTTGCATTTTTCCCATTTGTTTCTTCATTTTTCTCCTTCTCTGCCTTTTTTCTCTTATTGCCATATCCCCAAATATTGCAGGTTTTCTTGTTTTTTTCACTGAGCTTCTTGTTTGACTGGAGGGTGCAGCCATTTTGAATGTTTAAGAGGTGGCCATTTTTTATTTTAAAGTGATAGCATTCTCATTCAGATTCCAGGAATCTAAGAATAGGCAGTGAGGCGGGAAGTGGGGAGTGGACAGAAAAAGGGACCTAAGAACAGGCAGTGAGGCAGAAAGAAAGGAGAGAACAAAAAAGGCAAAGGGGACTGGAACAGAATGAGGAGTCAGCTGCAGGGACCCAGCTGAAGAGAGGCAACCCAAGTCACACCCCACAAGGAGCAAGGCGGGAAGGCAGGGAGAGGACAGAAAAGGCAAAAGGGATAGGAACAGGTCAAGGATTCAACCGCAGGGAGTCAGGTGAGGAGAGAGAACTCAGGCCACACCCCACAAGCAGCAAGGTGGGAAACGGGGAGAGGACAGAAAAGTCAAAGGGGACTGGAAGAGATCAAGGAGTTAGCTGCAGGGATCTAGGTAAGGGTGGTTGGAGGGGTTTCCAACAGCTAAGGGAGACAAACTTGTCTGTCAGTTTGTCCTACTGTGGTGACGTGTTGCTGTGAGTCTTGAGGCTGTGCCACTGGTGTTTCAAACCCAGTGGGGTGCACATGTTGCATAGGTATCAGCCCAGCTTGCAGACTGAGACAGACTAGGAAGAAGGAGGAGGCCACCCACTTCTCAAAGAATTGGCCAGGAAAAACCTTATGAATAGCAGAGAAACACTGTCTGATACATTACTGCTCAACTTTATGAATAGTCCAGAAACACTGTCCAATACAGAGAAGGAAGATGAGTCAGTTAGCTTAGAAAACTCTCAAAGTAGGACTGGGCAAGAGCTGCATTATCAGAGTAAAATCAGCCTTACTCATATAGATAAAGTAAAGCTTTTGAGACCTCCATTTGTTGATGTGGCACCACTCAAATTGAGGAGAAACAGCAGCAAACATCCATTAATAACCGGAACATGGACTGTACAAATTAGGAATTTAGGAAAATTGGAAGTTGTCAAAAATGAAATGGAACACATAAAGATTGATATCCTAGGCATTAGTGAGCTGAAATGGACTGGTTTTGGCCATTTTGAATCAGACAACCATATGATCTACTAAGCTGGGAACAACAAT
>NW_006921896.1:1404161-1418016 GCF_000298275.1 Orycteropus afer afer
CTTGACCAGGAGGCTGTCATTCGAATGGAACAAGGGGACAATACATGGTTTAAAATCAGGAAGGGAGTGCGTCAGGGTTGTATCCTTTCCCCGTACTTATTCAATCTATATGCTGAGCAAATAATCCGAGAAACTGGACTATATGAAGAAAAACATGGCATCAGGATTGGAGGAAGAATCATTAACAAATTGAGATACTTTGCTTGCTGAAAGTGAGGATGACTTGAGGCACTTACTGATGAAGATTGAAGAACACAGTCTGCAGTATGGATTACATCTCAATATATAGAAGACAAAAATCCTCACAACTGGGCCAGTAAGCAGCATCACAATAAATGTAGAAAAGATTGAGGTTGTCAAAGAATTCACATTGCTTGGTTCTACAATCAAGGCCAATGGAAGCAGCAGTCAGGACATTATATGACGTGTAGCACTGGGCAGGTCAGCTGTGAAGGAACTCTTTCAAGTGCTGAAGAGCAAGGATGTCTCCTTGAGGCCTAAGGTACGTCAGACACAGGCCATGATATTTCCAGTTGCCTCGTATGCATGTGAGAGCTGGACAATGTATAAGGAAGACCGAAGAAGACTTGATGCTTTTGAGTTGTGCTGAAAGTACCATGGACTGCCAAAAGAACTAACAGATCTGTCCTGGAAGATGAGCAGCCGATATACTCCTTGGAAGCAAGGATGGCCAGACTTTGTCTCATCTACTTTGGTCATGTTTTCAGAGGGGACCATTCCCTGGAGATGGATGTCATGCTTGGTAAGGTGGAGGGTCGATGAGAGAGGGGAAAGCCTTCAACAAGATGGATTTACACAGTGGCTGTGACAATGGGCTCAAGTATATCCAAGGATCATGGAGCTGGCACAGAATCGGGCAATGTTTCGTTCTGCTGTGCCAGGGGTTGCTATGAGTTGGAAGCAACTCGATGGCACCTAACAACAACAACAACAACAACAAATATTTGTGCTGTTCCTTTTTATTTGATGTGAATGTTTATCATTTTTCTTTCAGGTTACCCTGTTATTTATAATTTTCTTTCCAGGTTTAGGACAGTCCGTTCTATCTTGCAGTTGTCTTGACTTCCCTATCATTTAGAAGTTCTATAATGACATAATTTTTCCCTTCTTTTTGGTTTGTCAATTTATGTCTCTGGTTCCCTGTGTACAGTCTTGTAGGCTTATTTACTTTGGATACTTCTATAACTGGGTTGGTTGCTGGGTTATGTCATCATGTGTGCTAATGGTCGGTTGTTGTTTGCTATTGTTGGTTCTGTGTCCAAAGGACTCCCTTTAGCATCTCTTGTAAGGGTGGTGTAGTTTTAACAAATTCTTTTAATTCCTGCTTATCTGGAAATGTCCTAATTTCACCATCATATTTGAGGGACAGTTTTGCTGGGTATATAATTCTCGGTTGGAATATTTTTTTCTTTCAGGGTCTTATATATACCACCCCGTTGTTTTCTCACCTGCATGGTTTCTGCCAAGAAATCCGAATTTAGTCTTATTGGTTGCCCCTTGAAGGGAACTTTTCATTTTTCCTGTGCTGCTTTCAGGATTCTTTCTTTATCTTTGGTTTTGGTGTTTGATGGTGATTTTCTTTTGGGGTCTATCATGTTTAGGTTTCGTTAGACTTCTTGAATGGATACATTCTCATCTTTCTTCATATGAGGGAAATTCTCTTCCAGCATATCTTTGACAATTTTCTCTGTCGTTTTATTTGTCTCTTCCTGTTCTGGAATTCCAGTTACCTGTAGGTTATTCCACCTGATGGTATTCCACATGAATCTTAGGGTTTGTTAATTTTGTTTTGATTTTTTTTTCTGATTGACCCTTTCCAAAGAAGTATTCAGGTATTTTTCTTCAGTCTCACTAATTCTGCCTTCCCTTGATTCGGTTCTACTCCTTTGCCCATTGAATGTGTTATCTATTTCTGAAAAGTTGGTATTAATCTTCTGGATTTCTATCTGTAGATTTTGTATCATTTCTAGTTTTTCATTCGTTTTGTCATTTTGTTCATGTATTTTCTATCACAGTTGTTCTGGGATCTTCTCTGTGTTTTTGTCAATTTTGTCTGTTTTTCTTGATCTGTCTCTCAATTCATTGAAGGTACCTAAATATAATTATTTTAAATTCTTTATCAGGGAGTTCCAATTCTGCTTCTTTCTTAGGAATGTGTTCTGGGTCTGTATCCTGGTCCCTTGTTTCTCTTGCTTTATTTTGCTTCCTTGAATGGATGGTAATGCTCTGTTGTATCCTAGACATTGTGACCTTTTTGTATTTATATTTAATTGGTGACTGTACATTGGAGTGACTTGCCCACGATTTTTGTTTTCTTTGGATGTTATCTATGTATGCAGGGTACCGTGCTCCTCTGTTCGTTAGTTGGCAGTACTTATATACTCACCACCTGTCTCCTTTCCCATTGTCAGCCTCCCATATGTCCCTGCCATCCTTGTCAAATGGATCCTATTCTTAGGTCCTGTTTTCATTCAGATTTTTCCACTAGTTGGTGCCTAATCCACTTCTGTGTACTTCTTTTCAAAGCTCAGGGCTCCAGGATTATCTTCTATATCTCTGTCAATTGTTTTCTCTCTTCTTTGTTGAAGAGGTTCTCTGTAGCTTATCTGCCTATTCCACCATCTTACCAGAAGTCTCCCTTAGATGTTCTTTCCAATAATTTATCAATTCTTTATTTCTGGGTGATTCCCCTTGGGGCTTGTCTTTCTTCTTCTCCAACCTTATCTTTCCCTTAAAAACTCTTTATCTAGACATGCTATTTCTTAGATCCTATGTCTTACCCCGGAGCCCTGGTAGCATAGTGGCTAAGGCACTTGACTGCTAACCAGAAGGCTGGTGGTTCATCACCACCAGCCACTCCTCGGAAGGAAGGTTGGGCAATCTACTTCCATAGTGATACTGCCTCAGAAACCCAAGGATGGGTCGCTATGAGTCGGGTCCGACTCGACGGCACATAACAACAACAACAACAATAAGAGAAAGTTAGGTTCACAGGTTTAGCTCTTGACAAAGTGTTTATATTTGGCTGTTTATATTTCAGAATAATGCTTTGTATATGGGGACTAGGGCTTGTCTGGTGGTGAACTTTAGGACAATTAAGTAATGGGAGGGAGAAATCTAGCTGTTCCATTTAGGAACTCACAAATGTCAGTATGTGGGCATATTTTTGTCTTCATCCATTCAGTTTCTGAGGAGCCAGTAATAGGAGAGAGGTGAGAAGTGTGATGAAGGGCCCATTATTTCTTTGCAGACATTTACTAATCCTCACAATTTCAACTCTATACCTCATTCTAGCCCTAACTATCTTAGGTATACAAGAATTCTTTGACATGATCAGAGACTAAGCCTGTGCCCTCCCGCCTGAGCACATGCCTGGCAAGATATATATGATGGTGAAAGACTGCCTGTAGCCTGACCCTTTTCAAAAGTCTGCTTGTTTTCAATCACTTGTATCACTGCTAAACATTTTTGAAATCTCATCTACTCTGTCTTCTCCATTATTTTTGTCCTTGAGTGCTTCTTCTTTTAAAAAATTATTTTACTAGCATTTCACTGGAGTCTTGGAAATATTAGATAAACTCATGTGATCAATCCATCATCTTTAAGTGGAAGTTCTCATTTGCCTTTTTTTCCCAATACATGACTTTATATGGAACAGGATTTTATAATAACAGCTGTGCAAATAAGATGTGAGAACTAAGTGCCTGTGAATTGTAGCTTATGAGCATTAGTGCCTTTGATAATTTAGACAACGCCATAGCTTTTGAACCTCCAACCTTTCATTTGACAGCTGAGAGTATTAACCATTTGCACCACCCAGGGACTCCTTAGTTTTTTAAGGCTGCCATAACAAAGTATCACAAGGTGAGTGGTTTTGCAGAACAAAAGTGTATTTTCTCACACTTTAGCTGGTTACCCATTGCCACTGAGTTGATTCCAATCCATAGTGACCCCCATAAGGTTTCCAACTCTGTAAATCTTTATAGAAATATATTGCCTCATCTTCCTGCTGTGGAGCAGCTACTAGATTTGAACCACCAACCTTCTGGTTAGCAGCCAAATGCCTTACCCAGTGTACCACCAGAGCTCCTTTAGATGATTAGGTGTCCCAATTCAGTGCCCTTCTTTGTCAATTTCAGCTTCTACTGTTGTTGTTGTTATGTGCCATGGAGTTGGACCCGACTCATAGCGACCCCTCCTTGGGTTTCAGAGGCAGTATCACTATGGAAGTAGATTGCCCCATTTTCCTTCCCAGGAGTGGCTGGTGGGTTTGAACCACCAGCCTTCTGGTTAACAGTCAAGTGCCTTAGGCACTATGCTACCAGAACTCCTCAGCTTCTATTAGCTAATGGCAATCCTCAACGTTCCTGGGCTTTTAGATTCATCTCCTCCATTATTACATAGCATCCGTCTCCCTGTATGTGTGTGTATATCTATTCTACTCTTTTTATAAGACATCTCTGAGTACAAATTATGTTTATGATCTACCCTACTCTGATAAGACCTCATTAACATGAAAAAGAAACCCCTATTCCCAAACATGATCATATTCACAGATACAAGGCATATATGTCAATGCAACTTTTTGAGAGATACAGTCAATCACCCTAGTTATAGGGCCATTTTGATCAGTTCAGTGGCTAATGGTACAGAAATCTATTAATAAACTATCTTGCACTAGAACTTTGAGTTCTAATTTTCTTCATTACATGGGAAACTCAATAGCTGTCTTTTATCCACCCCATAGATCATGATGACATTTGTGTTGAGATTTAGCTGTGTGGTTTTGCCTTGTAAATTTTAAAGTTCTGTGGAAATGTTGGCAAAATTTGTTGTTATAAGTTCCCTCGAGTCAGCACCAACTCATAGCAACCCTATGTACAACAGAATGAAATACTGCCCGATCTTGCACCCTCCTAACAATATTTGCTAAGCTTGAGTTCATTGTAACAGCCACTGTGTCAATCCATCTTGTTGAAGGTCTTCCCTTTTTTGTCTTACTGTCCACTTTACCAGGCATGATATCCTTCTCCAGGGACCAGTCTGTTCTGACAACATGACCAAAGTACATGAGATGAAGTCTGGCCATTCTCACTTCTAAGGAGCACTCTGGCTATACTTTTTCCAAGACATATTTGTTCATTCTTCTGGTAATCCATGGTATTTTCAGCATTTTTCACCAACACCACAATTCAAAGACAACAGTTTTTCAGTCTTCCTTATTCATTGTCCGTCTTTCACATGCACATGAGAAAAAGACCATGGCTTGTGTAAGGCACACCTTAATCTTTAAAGTGAAGTCTTTGCTCTTTAGCACTTTAAAGAGGTCTCTTACAGCAGATATACCTAGTGCAATAAGTCGTCATCTGATTTCTTGAGTGCTGCTACCATGGATGTTGATTGTGGACCTAAGTAAAATAAATCCCTGACAATTTCAATCTTTTCTCCATTTATCATGATGTTGCTTATTGGTCCAGTTGTGAGGATTTTTCTTTTGTATATGTTGAGCTGTAATCCATACTGAAGGCTGTGGTCTTTGATCTTCATCAGTGAGTGCGTTAAGTCATCTTCACTTTCAGCAAGCAAGGTTGTATCATCTGCGTGTTACAGGTTGTTATTGAATCTTTTTCCAATCCTGATGCCTTGTTCTTCATATAATCCATCTTCTTGGATTATTTACTCAGCATACAGATTGAATAAGTATGGTGAAAGAATACAACTAAACACACACCTTTCCTGACTTTAAACCATTCAGTATCCCCTTGTTCTGTTTGAACGACAGACTCTTGATCTATGTCCAAGTTCTCAGGAACACAATTAAGTATTCTGGAATTCCCATTCTTTGCAAGATTATGCATAATTTATCATGATCCATACAGTCGAATGCTTTTGTATAGTCAATAAAACACAGGTAAACATCTTTCTTGTATTCTTTGCCAAGATCCGTCTGACATCAACAAAGATATCTCTTGTTCCAGACCCTCTTCTGAATCTGGCTTGAATATCTGGTGGTTCCCTGTCAATATACTGCTACAACTGTTTTTTAATTATCTTCAGCAAAATTTTATTTGTGTGTGATATTAATGATATTGTTCAATAACTTCCACATTTTGTCAGATCACCTTTCTTTGCAATGGGCATAAATAAGGATCAATCATAGTCAAGTGGCCAGGTGGCTATTGTGCAAATTTCTTGGCATAACTGAGTAAATGCTTCCAAAGCTGCATCCATTTGTTGAAACATCTCAATGGTTCTTTCATCAATTCCTGGAGCCTTGTTTTTCACCAATGCCTTCAGTGTAGCTTGGACTTCTTCCTTCAGTACTATTGGTTCTTGATCATATGCTACCTCCTGAAATGGTTGAATGTCCACCAGTTCTTTTTGGTACAGTGACTGTGTCTTCCTTCCATCTTCTTTTGATGCTTCCTGCATTGTTCAATAGTTTGCCCTTAAAATCATTCAGTATTGCAACTCAAGGCTGGAAGTTTTTCTTCAGTTTTTTCAGTGTTGTCTAAATACTAGTTATTAAATGGTCAGTCCTTAGATAATGCAAGCTCCATAGGAAGCATAATGAGCTCTGGTGGTGTAGTGCCTAAGGCATTTGCTAACCAGAAGGTTGGCAGTTCACACCCATCAGCCACTCTGCAGAAGGAAGATGGGGCCATCTACTTCATCAATATGAATCAGAATAACTCAGGGACAGTGAATTTGGGGGTGTGTGTGTGTGTATTTTTTTATAAGAAGACATATGACATACTTCCTTCCCTAGGTTAATTCCTTACTGAGTGCTTGCTTTTTCTTTTGAAGTTATTCAGCTCTCAGAAATTTCTGAGAAAAACAGAATCATTGCATTAAACTCCACATTATAGCCCACTTCCATTTTCAGAATGCTTTTTAGGTTTTCTGTAAGCAATGAAAATATATAAACTTTTTTTTTTTTTTTTTTTGATCTAAGTAAAGACCAAAACCAAAGACAGAATTAAGCAGTGGCCATATGCATGTGCCAGTCAATGAGAAGTGTGTGAAATCCCTACTGGAACAAATTGGAAATGTGATACCAGGTAACCTGGTTTCCCCCAGGGCTTCAGAAGGGTTCATTCTGGTTCAACCTCCTTCTGAGAATTTGCATTCCCACCAAATATATACTGAATCAGAATCTACATTTTAACAGTATCTCTAGGTAATTCTTATAGATCCGCAGGTGGTTCTTATGTATACATCTTGTTAAAATGTAGATCCCTGTTAAAAATGTAGATTCTGACTCATTGTATTGGGGTAGAAATGCATATTCTCAGCAGGGAGCTGAATCAAAATGAACTGGTTTGAAGCCCTGCTTTCCATATACAAAATGCCTGTACATTTTGGTAACATTCTAACTGGGTCCACTTCCATCCAGATCCACGTGACAGGAATAACCTGTTTTGTATTTATAACCTCCCATGATATCTAATACTGTAGATTTTGATAAGCATATGATCTTTTGTTTACCAAGTATGCATATAAATCTTTATCTCCCTTATATAATGTCCTTTGAAACTTTGAGATATAGCTACTAGTTGGGTGGGGTTATGCAAGCTTGGAAAGGGAAACCATGTCTGAACAAAGTTGTTCTGTATAACAAAACTGCTCCAGAAGTATGTATGTGTCAGAGTGTGTGTGTGTGTGTGTGTGGTATATATTTGTTGAAATCTCTCATCAACTGCTGTCTTTTCATCTCTTTATTCTTGAAGGCTTATTCCTTTCTAAAATGTCTTTACTGTCATTTAGTGGGATATTATGAGGAAAAGTAGGGTTAAACACTCGGCTACTAATGGAAGGTTGGCAGTTTGAACCTACCCAGAAGCACATTGGAAGAAAGGCCTGGCAGTCTGCTTCCAAAAATTCATAGTATAAAAACTCTGAGGAGCATAGTTCTGCTCTGCAGTATGTGGGGTTGCCATGAGTCAGATGTGATAGCAACTAATTAGAAAGAAAAGCAGGTGACCTCATGTGGTCAATCTGCTATCTTTAACTCAACGGTCTTATCTGGCTTTCTTTTACCCATTCTTAAATTTAAAGCCAATAATTTTTTTCCATAACAGCTTTATAGCATGAATTACACACTATAAAATTCACCATTTTAAAGTGTAAAACTCAATGATTTTTGGCATATTCATGGAGCTGTATAACCACCAATACCATCTAACTTTAGGACATTTTCATTACTCCATAAAGAAACTCCATGTCCATTAGCAGTCACTTCCCATTCTTTCTTTTCCCCAGCTCTAGGCATACTCTGATTTATTTTCCATCTCCATGTATTTGCCTATTCTGTTCATTTCATATAAATGGAATCATATGTGATTGGCTCTTTTCACTCAGCATATTTTCAAGGTTCATCCATGTTATGGCATGTACTAATACTTCATTTCTTTTTATAGTTGAATAATATTCCATTGTATGTATATATCACATTTTCTTTATCCATTCATCTGTTAGGAGCTCTGGTGGCGTAGTGCCTAAGGCATTTGACTGCTAACCAGAAGGCTGGTGGTTCAATCCCCCAGCCACTCCTCGGAAGGAAGATTAGGCAATCTACTTCTGTAGAGATACCACCTCAGAAACCCAAGGAGGGGTTGCTATGAGTTGATTCTGACTCAACAGCAGTGAGTTTGGTTTTGGTTTTTTATTCATTTGTTGGTAGACATTTGGATTGTTTCCACTTTTTATCTATTATGAATAATGCAATTATGAACACTTGTGTACAAGTTTTGGTGTGGAAGAAAACAGTCAACAAAAAAAGGTATAAAATAAAGAAGTATACAATTTGTATTAATAGAAAACCAACACACGTAAGATACATATTGAAAATTTGTTTAAGGATATCATTTTGAAGAGATGCCAAAGATTAGTTTGCTAATCTTAACTCAAAGCAGTATTCTGAACATGTGCTTTACTAGACCCAGGGAAATAATCCACCTTTTATACTGAGTCGAAAAACAATTTGCAGCCTTTAAGGGAGAACGAGGGTACTTACAAAGTAGGCCTAAATAATTCTGGCCATGATGATTTAACTCACAGGGCACCAAACCAGTACATATGCAGGTGAGCATTTAATCAGTAGCACCTGGAGATGAGGAGGTGGACTGGCAGTAAAACTTCAGCTGACACTGAAGCTGTACACTTACTGTACTTTGCCCATTTACTGTAGCAATCGTTTTATGGAGAATACCAAGTTTTATTAGCTGGGATATTACCACTGTTGTTCAAGATTAGTGTATTTTATGGTGGGAGGCTCCCCTATGTCTGTGTATATGTCTATGGCTGTTTTTTCCGTCCTCCTCTGTACTTATATCCCCATATAAACAGGTCCTTCAGCTGCTAAAAGCTTGTGCCTGACATCTAGCCTAGATAAGAATTTCCAGTTTTGAAACTGAAGTAGACTATTTTATGCTGTTCTAATTTTTGATCTACCCCACCAGCCCCAACTGGCAAGCGTTCAGCACCCAATAAATGCCTACAAAATAAATAAATTTACTGACTTCCTGTTTTGGTGTTATCAGCAGTTAGTTTTTGGTTATAGAATGGAAGTATAAATTATCACTTAATTCTTTGTTTTTCCTGCAGGCTTTTGCCTTTGCTTTAACATGCAAGTTCATTCTGGTAGCAGGAATGTTAGTGAAGATATGGGTTAATTTGGCAATAAATACACCTCTGCATCATGTAGAATCTAATCAGAATGATAAGATTTGCCATTCATTAATATTATCTTATTAAATTTTATTAGTTACTTTATCATCTTGTCCTTTATGAACTTGTGCGTGGCCTTGGAAAACTCTGTCATGGCCAAGGGTTGCAAGAGAACTGTAAAAACATCACCTCTTTTTTACATAGAAACACACCGATTCCATTAATCATCAGATGTAATTAACTAGCGTTGTCTACATAAGCTTCTAATCACTAAAGAAGTGATTCTGCAGACTCCTGGAAAATGAAATATAGAGGTAGAACCCAGTGTAATTCAGTGCAGCTAGCTTTTTATGATTATTTTCTTATTCTTCCGTACATCATGTTTAGAAAGAAACATAATTTATATTTTGTTTATTCTCATGTATTTTTAAAAACATTTTTACCCAGACATTCTTGTAGGCTTTAGAGTGTGGTTTCCCTCTTCCCCCAAGACTGAGAATCTATAACCTATCATAAATTAATTGAGATCCCTGCTACTCAGTGATTTTGCATATTTATTTATTAACCCAAAAAACTTCTTCTAAATAACATGTATGAGACACTATATGAGGTGCTCTCTAATAAAGATATCATCATCATCATCATCATCATCATCATAATAGATAACTTTGTTGGAATGCACTGATCAAAACATGTGCTTTGAGGTCACATTGCCCAGATTGAATCTCAGCTCCACTTCTTGGTAGTTGTGTGAACATCGGCAAGTTCATTAATCTCTCTATGTGTTTGAGTCTAGTTGTCTCTAAATGGGAATGCATTTGTTTTCAGTTCTGCTATAATAGATTATTACACAGATTTAGTGGCTTAAAACAATACAGATTTATTATCTCAAGTTCTGTGGGTGAGAGGGCTGTGTGGGTTTCTCTGCACCAGCTCTCCCAAGGCTGCTGTCAGGGTATTGGCCAGCCTGGACTCTTATCTGGGGGATCTAAGGGAGGATCTGCTGCCAGGCTTACTGAAGGGCAGAATTTAATTCCTTATGGTGTAAGATGCAGATCCCTGTTTCCTTGCTAACTGTTGGCTGGGGTCATTTTCAGCTTTTAAAAAGGCCACCCACATTCTCTGCCTTGTGACCTTCCTTTATCTTCAGAGTTGGCAACAGCTCATTATTCTATCTGATAGATTCATAAGTTTTTATAGATTATTTTGTGAGTCTTAATAAGTAAATAAAGTTCTGCTTTAATAAACTTGGCATCATGAATATAAATATTTTGATTTTTCTAATGTTTGACCTTCTCATGGCTCTGAGATATAGCATAGTTTAGATTAGCATTTTGTCTGTTGTTAGTTTTTATTTATTTTTTCTCCTAGAGACTAAAAATATGAATATGGTATAATCTTATGGCTATTAAAAAGCAAGGAATGTGACAAACCCTAGGATAAATGACTAGATTAAAGAGTTGGAAGCCATCACTATCTCTTGTGTTATAAAGACACGGCATTACTGATTATGATCATAATCTTTTTTTTTTTTTTAATGAGAGAAAATATTTGTCACATGGTTCCGTGCTTGCTGCTTAATCTGTAACCAAAGTATTTATGGTACAGTCTTTAAATGCTGAGTAGTTTTTTTTGTACATTCTATAAATTCTATGCTTTTTACTTTTAGCTTGAGAAATTGGTCAGATTTAGACAACAAACAAAAGAAGACTTGAATAATTTGAAGTGGCACTTTTCACTAATGGGAAGAGTTAGTTCTTGTCCTGAGAAAAGATTAAAAGAAAATGTTGACTGTTTCAATTATAATTAGCTTTCTTAAAACTTTTGGACTCATGCATTGTAACAAATTATTTAAACTTTTATACCAATTTAACTCTAGAAATAACTTCAAATTAATTTAAAACAATTATAATATTTTAATACACTGCAGAGGTGCATTTTATCTATTTCTGAGACCCTTCTGTAGAATTGCATTGCTAAGTATCCTTACCCTGTACCCATGAAATGAGCCTTTTGTTATCATTTAAATGGTCTCTGTAATCCAATTCCTATATAACATTTCATCCAAGCTAGTTCTGTGAATGGACTAAATGACTCCACATTTCTGTAAAATATTTGAGAGATACCCCCCAAAAGAAAATATCCAGTTACAGTTGAGTCAATTCCTACTCATGGTGACCCCCTGATGAACCTACGTGTATTAGAACTATGCTCCATGGGGTTTTCCGGGGCTGATCTTTCAGAAGTAGATTGCTAGGCCTTTCTTCAAAGGCACCTCTGGGTGGACTCAAACCTCTAACCTTTTTGTTAATGGGAGAGCACGTTAACTGTTTTCACCACCCAGTGACTCCAAAGTTTTTCTTCATTGATGTACTTCTAAGGCAGATTGTTAGCACATAATTAGTCAGTATGAAAAGAGGTGAGAAAAAATGTCATTGCTACTTTGTCCTGCTTATTTTCTGTGTATCTTAATGTGTCTCAATCTATTAAAACTATTTTATGATCACTTTTTATATGCAATACATTGGTCAATATAAATATGTTTTAAATGAAGCCCCTAAACCTTAACAGTCTTAGATTTGCCAATTTGTACATTTTTTACCTGCCTGGAAACATCAATAACCTTCTGAAGGAGGCCTTTCTGATAACCTTATTTATAATTACAATCACCACCCCTAACCCAGAATCAATACTCCCAATTCCTGCTAAGCTTGTCATTATATTAATTGTTTAATTAATCTCCCTCCCATCTCCTTACCCCTTAATCTCCATGAGGGTAGAAATTTTTGTCTGTTTTGTTTATTGGAAACCCAAGGAGGGGTCGCTATGAGTTGGGGCCGACTCGACGGCACATAACAACAACAACAACAACAACAACAACAACACATCAGTTATGTCCGGAATCCACTGACACCATGCCACTCGTTATCATCCTGGTCCAGGCCGCCAGTCTTTGTCTCTAAGACTACAAAATAATCCCTTAACTAGTCCCCTTGCTGTCAACTCTGCCCCCTACAGTCTAGTCTCATTATAGTAGTCAGCAACGCAAAAACACAACCACTGCCCTTGAGTCAGATCCAACCCATATTGACCCCTCCTTGGATTTCCGAGTCTGTATCACTACAGAAGTAGATTGCCCAACCTTCCAAGGAGTGGCTGGTGTGTTTGAACCTCCAGCCTTCTGGTTAGCAGTCAAGTGCCTTAGCCACTATGCCAGCATAACTTCCATAGTAGTCAGAGTAGCCCTTTTTTTTTTTTTTTTTTTTTGTCACATCAAATCAGGCCACAACTCAAAACCCTCATTCAGGAAAAAAAAAAAAGACCATGGCTTACATTAAGACAGCAATGATCACTATCTCTTGACTTCATCTCCTGCCATTCTCCCCACTTACTATCACTTGGAAGCCCAGCTACAAAGCCTTCCCTCAGGGCCTTTGTACTTCCTATTTCCTCTGCCTGGAATGCTCTTCCCCCATTTCCTCCAACTCTCTTCCCATTTGTCACCTTACAGGAGGACTTTCCTAACCATGTCGAATGAAATAACATACTCCACCCATGCATCACCCTCCTTTACTACCCCTTCCCTGATTTTATTTTTTGTCATAGCATTTAATACAACTTGACATCCATATTTTTATTTTTATTACTGCCTGTTCTCCTTCCCATAAAGGTATAAGTTTCATAAAAGCATGAACTATGTTCTGTTCAGTGCTGTATCTCTAGTATTAGAAAATGTCAGACACACAGAATGTGTGTGATAAATATCACCCATGTTGTTAGTAGCCATTGTCTTGACTCCAACACATGTTGTTGTTGTTGTTAGGTGCCGTTGAGTCGTTTCCAACTCAGCGACCCCATGCACAGCAGAATGAAACACCACCCTATCCCACGCCAGCTCCAAGATCCTTGCTATACTTGAGCCCATTGTCGCAGCCACTGCGTCAATCCATCTCGTTGAATGCCTTCCCCTCTTTCATTGACCCTCCGCCAAGCATGACATCCTTCTCCAGGGAATGGTCCCTTCTGACAACATGACCAAAGTAGGTGAGATGAAGTCTGGTTATTCTCACTTCCAAGGAGCATTTTGGCTGTACTTCCTCCAGGACAGATCTGTTAGTTCTTTTAGCAGTCCATGGTGCTTTCAGCATTCTTTGCCAGCACCACA
>NW_006921896.1:1418431-1429289 GCF_000298275.1 Orycteropus afer afer
CATCCTCACTTTCAGCAAGCAAAGTTGTATCATCAGGGTATCTCAGGTTGTTAATGATTCTTCCTCTAATCCTGATGCCACATTTTTCTTCATATAGTCCAGCTTCTCAGATTATTTGCTTAGCATATAGATTGAATAAGTATGGGGAAAGGATACAACCCTGACACACTCCCTTCTTGATTTTAACACATAGTGACCCTATATGCAACAGAATGAAACGATGCCCAGTCCTGCTCCAGCCTTACAATCTTTGCTATGCTTGAGCCCATCATTGCAACCATTGTGTCAGTCTGTCTTGTTTAAGGTCTTCCCCTTTTTTGCTGACCCTCTACTTTACCAAGCATGATATTCTTCTCCAGGGACTGGTCCCATCTGACGACATGACCAAAGTAGATGAGGTGAAGTCTAGCCATTCTTGCTTCTAAGGAGCATTCCGGGTGCCCTTCTTCTGAGACAGATTTGTTCCTTGTGGCAGTCCATGGTCTTTTCAGTATTATTATCCAGCTTCACAATTCAAAGACATCAACTCTTCTTTGGTCTTCCTTATTCATTGTCTAGCTTTCACATGCCTATGAGGCTATTGGAAATATGATGGCTTGGGTTAGGCACACCTTAGTCTTCAAATTGACAACCTTGTTCTTTAACACTTTAAAGTGGCCTTTTGCAGCAGATTTGTCCATTACAATACGACATCTGATTTCTTGACTACTGTTAATGTGGGTGTTGACATTGGAACCAAATGAAATGAAATCCCTGACAACTTCAATCTTCTGATCTACTGGTCCAGTTGTGAGGATTTTTATTTTCTTTACACCGAGGTGTTGTCATTCATACTGAAGACTAGAATCTTTGATCTTCATCAGTAAGTGCTTCAAGTCATCTTTACTTTGAGCAAGCAAGATTGTGTCATCTGCAAATTGCACATTGTTAACGAGTCTTCCTCCAATCTTGATGCCTCATTCTTCTTCATACAGTCCATCTTCTCAGATTATTTACTCAGCATACAGGTTGAATAAGTATGGTGAAAGGATACAATCCTGACATCCTTTCTGATTTCATTCACTATTCCCATGCTCTGAACAAAAGCCTCTTGGTCTATGTACAGGTTCCTCATGAGCACAATTAATTGTTTTGGAATTCCCATTCTTCCTGGTGTTATCCATAGTTGGTTATGATCCACACAGGCTAATGCCTTTGCATAGTTGTTTTGGTTACTTTATGTTGCTCTAACAGAAAATACCATAAATGGGGTGGCTTTAACAAACAGGAGTTTATTCTCTTACAGTTTTTGAGGCTAGAAGTCTAAGTTCAGGCTTTAGGGACTGGGTGCCAGGCTTTAGGGACTGGGTGAAAGCCCTTAGACCTTGGGCTTCAGCTCTACCTCTTGCTTCCTAACCATTGAAGCTGGAGGCTTTCTTCATTCAGGCAGCTGCTGGCTGCTGAGGCTGACAAAACCCAAGGTCAACACGTAAAAAGGTACAGTCCCAATATTACTAAACCACACGGCAGGCCATTGATTCAAGTCCATTAAGAGTTCCAAGATCAGCAGACAACATAGCAGGTTGCTGAACAATGACTCAGCTACAGGCAGAATTCAAGCGTGCCCAAAGCTGCAGACCTTCCTCAAAGTGGCTTTTTATATACTGGAAGCAGACCACATCCCTAAGGCAGCTACTTAGCTGCTCCAGTAGATTTTACAATGGAGTTGATTACCAATCTCACCATGGGGAATAACTACATCCAGCTGCTTAGCCAAGTTGATGCATAACCTTATTGCCTAAGGTACTTGACTGCTAACCAGAAGTCTTGTGGTTCAAACCCACCAGCCACTCCTCGGAAGGAAGGTTGAGCAATCTACTTCTGTAGTGATACCACCTCGGAAACCCAAGGAGGGGTTTCTATGAATGGGTCCAACTTGACAGCACATAACAACAACAACCACAATAGTCAATAAACATCTTTTTGGTATTCTTTGCTTTCAGCCAAAATCCATCTGACATCAAAATCCATCATGCCTTGTTCCATGTCCTTATCTGAATCCAGCTTGCATTTCTGGAAGTTCCTTGTCAATATACTGCTGCAACTATTTTTGAATTATCTTCAGCAAAATTTTACTTGTGTGTGCTATCAATGATATTGTTCCTACATTCTGTTGGACACCTTTCTTTGGAATGCACATAAATATGGATCTCTTCCAGTCAGTTAGCCAGGTAGCTTTCTTCCAAATTTTCTGGTGTAAATGAGTAAGTGCCTCCAGTGCTGCATCCATTTGTTGAAATATTTCAGGGGGTATTCCGTCAATTCTTGGTGGCTTTGTTTTTCATCAGTTCTCTCAGTGCAGCTTGGACTTCTTCCTTCAGTACCATTGGTTCTTGATCATACACTACCTCCTTAAATAGCTGAACATAGATGATTTTTTTTTTTTTTTTTGCACAGTAACTATGTATATTCCTTCCATCTTCTTTTGATGCTTCTTACATTGTTCAATATTTTTCCCATAGAATTATTCAGTATTATAACTCAAGATTTGAATTTTTCTTCAGTTCTTTCAACTTGAGAAATACTGAGCATTTTCTTACCTTTTGGTTTTCTAACTCCAGGTCTTTGCACATTTTATTATAATACTTTGTCTTCTCAAGCCACCCTTTAAAATCTATTCAGCTTTTTAGTTCATCATTTCTTCCATTTGCTTTAGTTACTTTCTGTTCAAGAGCAAGGTTCAGAGTCTCTTCTGACTTCCATTTTGGTCTTTTCTTTCTTTCATTTCTTTTTCATGACCTTTTGCTTTCTTCTTGCATGATATTCTTGATGTCATCCCACAACTCATCTAGCCTTCAGTCATTGGTGTTCTGTGCATCAAGTCTATTCTTCAGATGATCTCTAAATTCAGGTGGGATATAGTCAAGGTCATACTTTGTCTCTTGGACTTGTTTTAATTTTCTTCAGCTTCAACTTGAACTTGCATACTAGCACTTGATGGTCTATTCCATCATTAGCGCTCCCGGCCTTGTCTTGACTGATGATATGAGCTTCTCCATTGCTTGTGTCCACCAAACCCACAAAAATCAAACTCACTGCCATCGAGTCATTTCCAACTCATAGTGACCCCTTCTTGGGTTTCTGAGGCAATAGCTCTACAGAAGTAGATTGCCCAATCTTCCTTCCAAGGAGTGGCTAGTGGGTTTGAACTGCTAGCCTTCTGGTTAGCAGCCAAATGTAGTCAATTTGATTTTTGTGTATTTCACCTGGCAAGGTGTATTGTATATAGTTGCTGTTTTTGTTGAAAAAAAATATATTCGCAATGAATAAGTCATTGGTTTCAGAATTCTAATATGTGATCTCTGAAATCATTTCTGTCACCAAGACTGTATTTTCCAACTAGTGATGTTTCTTGGTTTCTCACTTTCCCATATCAATCACCAGTAGTCATCAGTACATCTTGATTGCATATTTTGTAAATTTCAGACTTCAGAAGTTGGTAACAATCTACAGTTTCTCCATTTTTCACTTTGGTGGTTGGGCATAAATTTGATTAATAGTTGTATTAACTGGTATTCCTTGTAGACGTTTGGATATTCTCCTATCACTGACAGCATCATGCTTCAAGATAGATCTTAAAATGTTCTTTTTGATGTTGAATGCGATGACATTCCTCTTCAGTTTGTCATTCCTGGCAGAGTAGACCATATGATTGTGTGATTAAAAATGGCTAACAGTAGTCCATTTCAGCTCAGTGATGCTTAGGATATCTACCTTTATGTAATCCATTTCATCTTTAACAACTTCCAATTTTCTTGTATTCATATTTTGTACATTTTATGTTCTAAGTATTAATGGATATTTGCAGTTGTTTCTTCCCATTTTGAGTCATGCCCCATCAGCAAATGAAGGTCTTTCTACTCCATCCATGTCATTAATATCAACTCTACTTTGAGGTGACAGCTTTTCCCCAATTGTATTTTGAATGCCTCCCAACCTGAGGGGCTCATCTTCCTGTACTATTTCAGACATTGTTTCACTCCTATTCATAAGGTTTTCAGTGGTCAATTTTTTATTGAGTGGATTGCTCCATCCTTTTTCCCAGTCTTAGTCTGGAAGTTCCACTGAAATCTCTCCACCATGAGGGGCCCTCTGGTATTTGAAATACCAGTGGTATAGCCTCCAGCCTCATAGCAACACACTAGCCACAGTATGACAGACTGAAAGACAAGTCGTTGATATAAGCAAAAATATTCTTCCAACTTTGATAATGGGCCTTTGGCCTTTTGGCTCTGAAGTTAACCCTCAAACCCTAAGGCAGGCAATGTAAGAAGACTGTATCACACATAGAGTTTGATAAATGTATGTTATATATGAATGTATACCAATAAAATGAATGTATATAGAAGCATTGCTAACTCTCTTTTATCATATTGTGAGACTTTGAGGGGGTCATTGTAATGATCAGTACAATTGCAATACTATAAACAAATAAGACAGTGTTTATTATAATTACGTATATGCAAACCAGAAAATAATGCAAGCTGTTGTAAAGTAATTATGAACTTTGTGTCTTGCAAACATCAAAAGCCATCTTCTTAATGAGCGCATTTGTACCACTCCCATACTTCAGTGCTTCTACAAACCTCTTATAAAGGTGCTGAGCAATTTTTATTCTCATTTGTGGGTAATCTTGAATGTAGGATTTTTGCAGACTGGCAATAATGGTGATATTCATCACATATTTGTGGAATGGCATTGCAAATTGCAGATTTTCAATATATTGTTTTGTTGCTAGGTGCCTTCAACAAGGTTCCAACTCAAAGCAACTTTATATATGACTGAATGAAACTCTGCCCAATCCTACAATGGAATCATTGTTATGTTTACTCTCATTGTTGCAGCCACTATGTCACTCCATCTCCTTGAGCATCTTCCTCTTTTTTGTTGATGTCTGTTCTGGTTACCTAGTATTGCTCTGACAACAATATACCAAAAGTGGGATGGAACAAATAGGAGTTTATTCTCTTATAGTTTGCGAGGCCACTCAACCAGGCCCAGCCAAGTTGACATGCACACGTAACCACCACAATGTCGTACTTTACCAACCACGGTGTCCTTCTCCACAGACTGGCTCCTGCTGATAACATGTCCAAAGTAAGTGAGACAAAGTCTCACTACCCTTGCTTTTAAGGAGCATTCTGGCTGTACTACTACTACCTTTTTCTTTTTTAAAAATTTTTATTGTGATTTAGATGAAAGTTTACAGAGCAAATTAATTTTCTGTACGGCAGTTCATACACATTTTGTTTCATGACATTGAGTGGAATTCCACACAGTGTAACAGCTCTCTTCCCACTTCCTCCCTCTTACATGTGTCCTTCTTTCCAATGCATTCCTGCCTCCTGCGCTATCTCCCTGTGCAAAAACTCCCACAATTGATTACTCTAAGGAGTATAGCCATCTTATGTAAATGTTCACCCTATCTGTCTGTCTATTGTTCAGCTGGAAGCCACAGTGAGTTCAATTCCAGACCTGAAGGGTAACTAGGGGCCATAGTCTCAGGGTTCTCACCAGACTCTATCAGATCAGTAAACCTGGTCTTTTTTTATTTTATGATTTTGAGTTTTGTTCTATATTTTTCTCCCATTCTACCCAGGATCTCCTGCACTGATCTCTTTTTGAGTGATTGACATTGGTAGCTGGGCACCATCTAATTCTGTTTTCATGATCATATAGGATGATAATTGCATGGTCTACTAGTCCCTTGGACTAATTGTTTCCATGTGTCTTTGTTTTCTTCATTCTTCTTTGCTCTGCATAAAGGAAGACCTATTGTTGTATGTAGATGTCCACTTGCAAGCTTTTAAGACTCCAGTTGCTACTTGTCAATGTGGGATGTAGAACAATGCTTTTGTGTAATATTTTATGCCATTTGAGCTGGATGTCTCCTGCAACCATGGTTCCATGCCCACAGGTCCAACTACTAGATCTCTCAGGGTTGTTGGCTGTGGCCAAGAAGTTATCATAGCTTTGCCCGTTATTAGTTCTGTTATATATTTGGATATTCTAAAATAAAAATACTCACAACTGGACCAATAAGCAGCATCACAATAAATGGAGAAAAGATTGAAGTTGTTAAAGATTTCATATTAGTTGGTTCCACAATCAACACCAATGGAAGCAGCAGTCAAAACATCACATGATGTGTTACACTGGATAAATCTGCTGCAAAAGACCTCTTTAAAGTACTAAAGAGCAAAGATATCTCCTTGAAGACTAAGGTGTGCCCAACCCAAACCATGGTATTTTTAGTCACCTCATATGCATATGAGAGCTGGAGAGTGAACAAGGGAGACCAAAAAAGAGTTGATGCTTTTGGGTTGTGGTGTTGGTGAAGAATATTGAAAGAACCATAGACTGCCAAAAGAACAAACAAATCTGTCCTGGAAGAAGTGAGCCAGAATGTTCCTTAGAAGTGAGAATGGCTAGACTTCGTCTCACCTACTTTAATCATGTTGTCAGAAGGGACCATTCCCTGGAGAAGGATATCATGCTTGGTAAAGTGGAGGGTCAGTGAAGAAGGGGAAGGTCCTCAACAAAATGGATTGACACAGTGGCTACAACAATGGGCTCAGGTATAGTAGGGATTGTGAGGCTGACACAGGACTGGGCAAGTGTTTCGTTCTGTTGTGCATAGTGTCACTGAGTTGGAGCTGACTCAACAGCACCTAACAACAACAGCAACAGTGCATGGCAATACATATGTAGAAATTTCACCTGCCAACCTTATATATGGTCATATGTATATTCCCTTTTGCTTAGACATACCTGATTATTCAGCCTGTCACCCAATAATTTACCAGTAGAATATCAATGACAGTGTAGTGTTATATATGTAAAACGGTTTGTCTTTGTTGTCTGTACCTCTTATGTACCTGTCTGTTTCTTCCTCTTCCTCAGTGCCACTGTGTTGATCTTTCACATTTGGTATATAGCCCTTCCATTCACCAAATCAGTACTTGTCTCTACTATCTAGCAGTGTTCCCTCTTCCTTCCCACCCCTGGCAACCAACAAAGAGAGCTTCCTTCCATATATAAACCTTTCCTTGACTTCTTACAATAGTGAACTAATACAATATATGTCTTTATATGATTGACTTATCTCACTCAGCATAATGTCCTCCGAGTTTTCCACATTATGCAGTGTTTAACAGATTCTACATAATTCTTTAGTGTTTCATAATATTCCATTGTGGGTATGTAGCATAGTTTGGTTATCCATTGTTCCATTGATAGGCACTTAGGTTGTTTCCATCTCTTTGCTATTGTAAATAGTGCTGCAATGAACATGGATGCGCATATATCAGTTCTTGTCCTGGCTCTCACTTCTTTAGGATATATACCTAGTAATGGGGTTGCTGGATCAAATGGTATTATTTCCAACTTCTTAAGGAATCATCATGCTGATTTCCAAAGTGGTTGTATCGTTTCACAGTCCCACAGCAGTGTATGAGTGTTCCAATCTCTCTGCATGCTCACCAACATTTGTTATTTCTTGTTGTGTTGAACTTTGCTATTAGTGCTGGAGTGAAATGGTATCTTGTTGTTCTGACTGCTGGATCAGCATAGTAGCTAAGGCATTTGACTGCTAACCAGGAGGCTGGCAGTTCAAACCTACCAGACACTCCTCGGAAGGAAGGTTGGGCAATCTACTTCCATAGTGATACCACCTCAGAAACCCAAGATGTGGTTGCTATGAGTCGGATCTGACTCAACGGCAGTGTGTTGCATTTGTGTTGCATTGGCTAATGATCACTAACATTTCTTCGTGTGTCTGTTGGAAACCTGAATATCTTCTTTGGGGAAGAGTCTATTCATGTCTGCTGCCCATTTTTTAATTGTATGTTTGTCTTTTTCATGTTGAGATATTGGAGTTTTCTATAAATTTTAGAGATAAGTCCCTCGTCAGGTATGTCATTGCCGAATATTTGTTCCCAACCCATAGGTTCCCTTTTAATTCTGTTGGAGAAGTCTTTTGATGCACATAAGAATTTAATTTCCCATTCATCCAATTCCTCTTCTGCTGTTTGCGCATTTTGGGTTATGTTTGATAATCTATTTATGCCATAAATTAGGGCCCCTTTGTTTGTCCCTGAGGAGATCTGATATTGTACCTAAGTCATTTCATTGCTAGCCAGAAAGTTGGCAGTTCAAACGCACTGGCTACTCCACAGAAGGAAGACTGGGCAGTCTGCTTCCATAAACATTTACCGCCTCAGAAACCTAAAGGGGGTCACTGTGAGTTGGAATTGACTTGATGTCAGCGAGGTTTTTTTTTTTTTTTTTTTTTTCATGTTTGCCCCTATTTTTTCCTTGATAAACTTTATAGTTTTAGGTTTCACATTTAAGTCCTTGATCTATCTGGAATTAGTTTTTTTGTGTATTGTGTGAGTGGATCTTGTTTCACTTTTCTAAATGGCTATCAAGTTTGTGCCAGCAACATTTGTGAAAGAGACTATTTTTTTTTCCCTATTTAAAGGATTTGGGCCCTTTGTCAAAGATCAGCTGACCATAGTTGGATGAATCTATTTCTAAGTTCTAAATTCTGTTCCACTGGTCTGTGTGTCTGTCATTGTACACATATCAGGCTGTTTTGACAACTGTGGCTATAGTAGTTTTTGAGATCTGGGAGTGTGAGACCTCTTACTTTGTTCCTCTTCTTCAGTAGTGTTTTGCTTAACTGAGGTCTCTTTCCTTTCCATGTAAAATAAGTGATTGATTTTCCCATGTCTTTAAAGAATGTTGATGGGATCTGGATTGGGATTGCATTGAATGTATAGATTGCTCTAGGTACTACTGACATTCTCACAATGTTCAGTCTTCCTGTACATGAGCATGTTATGTTCTTCCATTTATGTAGATCTCATAGTTTTATTTTATTTTATTGTAATTTAGGTGAATGTTTACAAAGCAAATTCATTTTCCATACAGCAATACACATATACTTTGTCTCATGACATTGACTACAATTTTCCCCAGTGCAACAGCTCTCTTCTCACTTCCTCCCCATAGTTACCTCTTCCCTCTGTCCTTCCCTCCCATGTATTCCTGCCCCTCGAGTTTTCTCCCTGTGCATCCACAGCCTTTCTATTCTCTATGATTGATCTCTCCAAGGAGTGTATCTCCCTCCTGTAAATTTTCAGCTCATATGTCTGTCTTTTGTTTGGCTGGAAACCACAGGAGTGGGTTCAAGTCCAGACCTGAAGGGCAGGTAGGGTCCATAGTCAGGGGTTCCACCAGACTCTAACAGACCAGTAAACCTGGTCTTTCTTTTTTTTTATTTATGATTTTGAGTTTTATCCCTCATTGTTCTACCATTCTATCCAGGATCTCCTACATAGATCCCCCTCTGAGTCGTTGGCAGTGGTAGCTGGGCATCATCTAGTTCTTCTGGTCTCATAGTCGTATAGGCTGAGGATTGATATATGTATATCAGTGGTGTACCAGTCCCTTGGACAAATTGTTTCCATACGCCTTTGGTTTTCTTAACACTTCTTTGCTCTGAATGAGGAGAGACCCATCGTTGCATAATGGCTGCTTATAAGCTTTTCACATCCCAGTCGCTACTTCCAAAGTAAGATGTGGAACAATGTTTTTGTGTAGTTTGTTATACCAATTGAGCTTGATGTCTCCTGCAACCATGGTCCCAAACCCACAGATACAACAACTTGCGTTCTCTGGGTAGCTGGCTGTGGCCAAGAAGTGACTACAACCTGTCCCTTGTCAGCTCTACTGTATACCTGGGAATTCTTACAGAACATACAAGTATACTAGTAGAAACATTGCCTGCCAACCCTATACATGGTCATGGGCACACTCCCCTCTGCATATACATTCGTAATAGTTCAGCCTGTCCACCCATCTATCCACCCATATATATCGATGTTTGCCAACACTGACAACACAGTACTGTACGTGCAAAAGGGGTCATCTTTGTTTTCTGTACCACCATGTATTCCTCTTCTTAAATACCACTGTGTTGATCACTTACATTTGGTTGCCCTTCCCTTCACCCAAATCAATACCTGTCTCTACCTATCTAGCAGCAGTCCCTCTCCTTCCCTCCCACCCCTGGTAACCAACAAAGAAAATTTCCTTCCATATATAAACTTTTCTTGTATTTTTACAATAACGGACTAATATAATATTTGTCTTTCTGTGATTGTTTTATTTCACTCAGCATCATGTCCTCCAAGTTTATCCACTTTATGTGTTGTTTTGCAGATTCTATGCTATTCTTTAGCTTTGCATAGTATTCCATTGTGTGTATGTACCATAGTTTGGTTATCTATTTTTCTGTTGATGGGTATCTAGGTTGTTTCCATCTTTTTGCTATTGTAAATAGTGCTACAAAGAACATGCGTGTGCATATATCTGTTCCTGTCCTGGCTCTCACTTCTGTAGTATATATATCTAAAAATGGAATTGCTGGATCAAATGGTATTTCTAATTCCAACTTTTTAAGGAATTTCCATATGGCTTGGTTGTATCAATTTACAGTCCCACCAGCAGTGTATGAGAGTCCCAATCTCTCCACACCATTGCCAGCTTTGTTATTTTCTGTCTTAATTGAACTTTGCTATTAGTGCAGGGGCCAGATGGTATCTAATTGTTGTTGCATCTCTGTAATGGCTAATGATCGTGAACATTTCTTCATGTGTTTGCTAGTGACCTGAATATTTTCTTTGTGAAGTATCTGTTCATGTCTTCTGCCCATTTTTATTGTGATTTGGGTGAAGATTTACAGACCAAATTCACTTTCCATACAGCAGTTCACATATACTTTGTCTCATGTCATTGACCACAGTTTACCACA